>NW_004798660.1:0-9593 GCF_000002075.1 Aplysia californica | reverse complement strand
AGAGAGAGAGAGAGAGAGAGAGAGAGAGAGAGATGAGATGAGATGAGATAGAGATTGAGACTCTGATTAATACAATCACTTTTGCATTATGATATTTCACTTTTAACTTACATTAAAATTCGCTGAACATCTCAATGATTAGGATGTGATGTCTCCTTTAAAGAGACACTTTATCAGCACATATGTCTTGGGTATTATCATGTTTTAAAATTTCAATCTTAATTAAACAAACGTCACAACAAGACTATGGAAGGTATGAACACCTTCGCTGAGACGCTAATATCTAGACTCAAAAAGAATTTCTTATCTTGTGTTTCGGCTACATAAATTTCACCAGCTCACTAATATTCAAAATGCTCACAGGTAGCAGTAAAATAAGTTTAGAATGAAGAACACAAACCACATTAACACGTCAGGTTCTTCGCCTGCTTGTAACTGTACTATGGAGCGTTCAAAACATAGCAGAAGAGTCGCAGGTTTGTATAAAATCTATAAAGACGTTTCGTACTCTCATGTCCAACCAGAATCCGACCAAAGACAGTGTTGCAGGATATTCTTTCGAACTATCATAAAGCAGAAACATGAATTTGCATATATTTCATAACGTGCATTTTGTTGCCAGCCGTTTAAATTTCAGATAAAGTGAACAAAATTGAAAAAGCTGCTTGGCTAATAATGAAGTTATAATATAGCATAATCTTTTGTGAAGTACCCCAAAACAGCAAGTCTACTAGCGTTGCGAAGATACCTGTATCAGGAGCCATTAATTCGCGGGCTTGAAATGTCTGAATCCCTGCTTTGTATTTACTCGATCCTCTTGAAATTAGGTGACTACAATATCTGTACACACCGGAACTTTGCTTGGATATGGGACCAAGAATCTGACGCTAGCAAAAAGTGCGACCAAAACAAGATAATGCACCACTGAAATAGCTATTATAACCGACTTACTTAATATTAATGAAGTTTGTTGTCGGATATGAAAACACTGTAAACGATATCCAGGTTCTGATAGCCCTTCTAATAATAAGTGTTGAGCCATTCCATGAAAAGTGAAACTCCTTTGATATACCTAAGACAAAAATGATTTTCGATCGCTTACTATTTATGAAGTTCCCCAATGAAACCAACTGAGAAAGGAGAAACATGCAGAGCTGAGGTTATGAATAAATACTTTGCTAACATAAAAAAGAAAGGAACCCAGAACAAACTGAGCCACGCAATAAAGCAGCTGACAAAAAGGGCAGAACGGACTCCCAAGGTAAACCTGGAGGTATTTGAGGAGTTTACTCTGACGGAATTGAAGGCAGCCCTCAAAATGTTTAAGAAGAGAAAGGCCCCAGGACCAGACCACATCACCAAAGAGATGATCCTCAACCTGACAGACTCTTCCCTCTCCATATGCCTGGACTTCTTCAAAAGGACCTGGAATGAGGGACAGCTCCCAACAGAATGGAAGAAACCAAACATCACAGCGATACTGAAAAAGGACAAACCAGCAAGCCAGCCTTCAAGCTATAGATCAATCTCTTTAACATCATGCCTGGGTAAGGTCGTTGAGAGAATGGTCAACGACAGACTGTACTGGTGGATGGAAAACACCGGCACAATCAGCACATCACAGGCAGGATCTAGGAAAGGCAAAAGAACTATGGACCACCTCATCAGATTTACCCTGAAGACCAGCGATGCCTTTCAAGATAAAGGCAATGTTGTGGCTGTCTTCATCGACCTGAAGCAGGCGTATGACCGTGTGTGGAGACAGGGACTGTTCTACAAAATGCAAAAGTCGGGGATAGTAGGAAGGATGTACAGCTGTATCAAGAACTTTCTGTCTTGCAGAACTATCCAGACGTCATGTCACAGTAAGATATTTTCACAGAGGACACTCGAGAAAGGCCTCCCACAGGGGTCAGCACTCAGCTGTATCCTCTTCCTGTTGTTCATGAACGACTTGCCGGATGTCATCTCCTGCCAGAAAGCACTCCACGCTGACGGCTGACGACTTGCTCATCTGGAGCAAAGGAAGTGACATAAGAGCACTGAACCAATCCATTAACGCAGACCTGACTACTATCTCGTCCTACTGCCAGCTATGGAAGATGGAAATCAACACATACTAGGCTGTTTTTGGACTCTTCAGCCTCAAAAACAAGGTTACAGCACGTCAGGTAAACGTTAAGATCAATAGAACCACCATCAGACATGAGGACTATCCCAAGTACCTTGGTGTTCAACTGGACCGAAAGCTGTCTCTCAAAGACCACTTGGGGGAGTTGACCAAGAAAGCCACCTCCCACCTCCAGACTAAACCTTCTGAAACACCTTTCATCACTCAACTGGGGAGCTGATCAAGCAACCCTCCGACAACATTATATAGGGTATGTCAGGTCTGTGATTGACTACTCCCTACCACTACAATCCATAGCCAGCCAAAGTTCTTTGGCACAGCTTAACAGAGTACAGAACCAAGCACTCAGATTTGTTTCTGGCGCGATGAAGACCACGCCAACAAGCGCCTGCGAAATCCACACCAACATAGAACCACTAGACCTCAGAAGAAAGAGTGTGCTACACTCGAAACCTACGAAAGATTTGTGCGGCTAGAAGACAAGAACGAGAATAGAAAAATGGCAGAAGAGTGGGAACCAAGAACACGCATCCAGAAGACCTCCTTCACGCGAAAAGCAACAAAACTACAGGAGATGCTTTGACGCACCCGAGAACAGAGAACCAATCTCCAACATCAGCAACGAACCTCCTTAACGGCAGGCACCAGAAATCACAATAAGGACGAGACTTCTAGACCCTTCTTGCGACAAGACCACGGCAGAAGAAATCCTCAGAACTAGTGACCTGGAGACAGTGGACTCGTATGCAGAAACTCCAATTCATGCATACACAGATGGGTCAGCAACAAACGCTACACGGAATGCTGGATACGGATCCATCATCAAATATCGAAACAACCTTGGAGAGAGGAAGCAGACCCAACTATTTGGCCTATGTGGAACATACAGCTCCAACTATGACGCAGAGAGAGTTGCCATTGTAAAGACCCTCGAGCAGATCACCCAATACTTTCTTGAAGGTGCAGCAACACCAGGGGAT
Source organism: Aplysia californica (assembly GCF_000002075.1). Taxonomy (NCBI): domain Eukaryota; kingdom Metazoa; phylum Mollusca; class Gastropoda; order Aplysiida; family Aplysiidae; genus Aplysia; species Aplysia californica. The sequence continues at coordinate 6,482 of NW_004798660.1, read as the reverse complement.
GTTGTTGTCTTCTCTGACTCAATGTCAGTACTCCAAGCCGTCGAGGGAGGAGGAGACTACAGAAGTGACGGGAACATTCTCAGCCTTGTAAAACAGATGGGCACTTCCTATGGCGTCCAGGTCACACTGCAGTGGGTGCCTGGCCAATCTGGAGTACCAGGGAATGAGACTGCAGACCAGCTATGAAAAACTGGAACAAGCCTGCCCCAAACAGACACAGCTGCCTCTTTACAGACCTGCAGAGGGGTCATTCAAGCCAAATGCAGAGACGAGTGGCTAAACAGATGGGCCAACGCAGAAACAGGAAGATCTCTCTTCGGATACATGGACAAACCCAACCCCAAATGCCCTTCGAATATCTTATGTAGAGCCAATCAGACTTTGATCTTCAGAGACTGCATAGGACACTTACACACCAACAGACACATAAACAGAATTAATCCCATGGGGAAACCCCATTGCAGACATTGTGACTACCACGAGGAGACCGTTGAACACCTTCTCCTTCACTGCCCAAACCTGGCAGTTCTTCGACGCAGGCTCCTACACACACCTACAGACTTACAAAACCTGCTCTACTCTGGCGTTGACGAGATGACAAGGACATGTGGTTACTTAAGGGAGGCATTGCGATGCCTAGAGCGAAATGCTCGCGGCTAAAGGGATTTGAAAACAACAACAACAACAACATGAAGTGCCACGTGACATTAAATCACACACGGATGCGTTTTTTTTAATAAAGATATCCACACTGGTAATGTAATTCAGACAATTTATTCACGTTGACAACACCAGTGACCGGTTTTTTTTTTACCTTGATTGATTTAAATGATTTCCTCCACTCATAAACAATTGTGACCATTACAGAAGCTTGCCTACTTCGACTCTTCTTTTCAGGGCCAGCCCAGGCTGTGAGTGATACAACATCCCAGTGGAAAGGCAGAGATACTCGATAAAATATATGACTTTCGATTTTTGTGAACTAGGGCAAAAACGTAATATTAACCGTAGGACTAGTACTGCGCTACGACAAAACTATTGGTCTCCGGTTTTATTGATGAGTTGTGGGAAAAAAATAAGACAAGCGTACAGCACCAACACAACACAATTAACTTGTCGTGCTTCTTTTATTTTCTTTGCCCACAACTCTCCGACAATACTATTGACCCATGGTTTTGTACGGAGAAAGCGAGACTCTGTTACGCCTCTTTTACGGACACTACACTGGCTTCCTGTTGAGAAAAGAATTATGCTAAAGTTTGCCATTTTATATCATAAATTATGCTTGAATGATAATGCATCATCGTATTTTTTTTAAAAAAACTGTTAGAACTGCACATTCCAACTCGCAGTTTAAGGTCATCACCTGACAAAAAGAATTGTTTTATCCATGAAACTTAAAACGATGGGTAAAGGGGTATTTAAGATCAGGAATGCTTTGACCAGTAGTTTAAGAGAGATCAAATTCTTTAATTCATTCAAATGTCAGCTTTAGTAATTTCTGTTTTTAAATTAATGAGACAAATATTTAGAGAGAGATTTTCTTTTGGTAAAAACACAATGTACAATTTATATGTTACTGTTGTATTGTAAAGCGCTCAGAGCCTGTATACTTTAATCGGGGATGGGGGCTATATCAATGCCATAGTAGTAGTAGTAGTAGTAGTAGTAGTAGTAGCAGCAGCAGCAGCAGCAGCAGCAGCAGCAGTAGTAGTAGTAGTAGTAGTAGTAGTAGTAGTAGTAGTAGTAGTAGTAGTAGCAATAGCAGTTGCAGTAGTAGTAATAGTAATAGTAGTGCTGCAGTACTGGGCTATCACCACAGACACGGATGATGTATCCTCTCGGGCACGACACGACTACCCTTCCTCACAAACAAAGCTCCTCTCAGTTTGAGCTGTTATGTTACTAATTATTATCCTCCCCGCGGTAAGCAAATGCTCTTGCCAGGACCAATAATTAGATGTTTCTCTTTGCTTTCCTTACTTTTTTATCTCCTAAAGCATATTACATGGCTGATCAAAACCGTATTGGTCTGCTCGTTAACACCCTATGGTTTCTATGGCAACAGAATAATGATTAGTATACAGGGTGCTTCAGAAAGATGGTGTACCATTCACATATGAATTGTAGTCTTCTGTTTTTTTAGACAGTTGATATATAATATCGTTTCGACAGGCGCTGTTGAGTATCTGCCTTTTTTATTAGAAGAGGTTGGGCACAGCAACAACAATACAGTATGCCATTAATGTTCTTCTCTTGGGGTACAGTGTGGTACGACGTGTGACGAACTACGACTTACAAAAAGGGGGAAAATATGAAAATGGGTCTAACAAATAGGAGAACTCACTTAGTAAACCGTCCCCATACCCTGAAAAAGGAAAACAGCTGCAACGACATCAACAACAACAACAACAACAACAACAACAACAACAACAACAACAACAACAACAACAACAACAACAACAACAACAACAACAACAACAAACCGAAAAAAGCGAAAATTAAATTTAAAAAATTAAAAAAAACATGAAATCCAGAAAAGTCGACACTGACTATATAGCATCAGCTTTAAAAAAGGGAATCAGAATGTCAGACTGCAGTAAACAAACTCTGCAAAATCGATTCGAACACATTTTATATAGGCTCCACTCAATATTATGTCATGAAAAAAAAGTTACCTATCACATTTGGGCAAACACAGAGCAGCCAAGCTGAAGCACGACAAGCGACGTTTGTATAGAGAATCAATCAACACTCACTTCAACTCTTTATTTGACAACAGAATGATTGGGGTGGGGTAACCTAGCCTGTCGCAGGGACGCGTGTTCCTCTCCACCAGTTACCCCAAGTACGGCTACTGTGTCGGAATTTCGTATCTTGGAAGTATCCGAACTTTCTATTAACAAGGATCCCATAATATCTCTGAATTGTCCGAACTTCCTATTAACCAGTCTCAGAATTGCTTGCCCCACAACTATGTACTCTGACCTCTTTCTGGTATTTCTAATCATTTGTAATTATTTTACGCCCCTGTCAACACACTTCAGATCATTTGCCGGGCGAGGTAATTCGATTCTGCCAGCCTGAAATTTCCCGGGCTGGGTGGGATATATCATCCAGGCAGAAAGGTGTTTATGCACATTAACTTCATCGTAAAATTTCTCTGCTAGCACATTTAATTTACTAATCGTAAGTCAGTCAAGAAACAATAACAAAAAGATGTCCAAACTTGCGTATTTCAAAACATAATTCTTCTTTCTTTAACACTCTCATCCACTAGTTAGCAACCTTACTTGCAAAATACAAAGCGTTTTAAAAGTTCTAATATATCATTAATATAAAAAGAATACCTGAGAATTCCCGTTAAGGTGGGGTTTTTTCTTTTTTTTTTCTACACGTTGTTCAACTTTGGTTCTCACCAATACGAAAGTTTAACATGCCATGGCGGGCAAGAGTACTATAGACTATAGACCCGAGTTATGTGTTCTACGATTGGAGAAATAGACCCAAAATACCCCCTCCCCCCCACCCAAAAAAGCCTTTAAGTGTGAGATGTGCGACAACAGATAGATTGGATTTTTCAAAAAGAATTAATAGAACTTAAAAAATCATCGTTTAGTTTGTGAGCCTTTAGATTAAGAAAATTGGTTTATGATGCTGTAGGTTTGAAGCCACTTCGTTTGATTGAAAGTTATTTAGCGGCGTTCTTTTCAATCTATAACGTCTTATATTGTCACTGAGGAGATCGCTTACCATTGGCCAGATGGCATATTAGCGAGTAATGACGCCCTTTTTGCCTCCTTGCAGCGTACGGACATCATGTTTCCGCAGAATTTGTCGCTCTCGCATAAAAAGTGGTGCCTTGAAAAATCAGAGCTACGAGATTCTGCAGAAGATGTGCATTGATTGTTGTCTTTAAAATAACAAGCATGGTACTATCCAAACAAACCTTTCAACCGAACTGACATCAGCGAGTTCCTTTGTATATTTTTCGTACGAGTGGGATTCATGCGGGTTCTCAAAGAAACCTGTGACATTTGAAGCAATTTCGCTAAAAGCGTAGACGATATTTGCTTCCGGCTCTTGTTCTTCTCATCTGTGTCTTCTACTCACGACAACAGTGTCGTCCGTTGCTATAGTCACGGCTGGTTTGGGGTCGTGACTTCTGTGAAAAAAATTAAGAGATAGGGAGGGGAGGGGGGTTGTGCTTTGAGCTTATCGCTATCATACAGATTGGGACAGAATTTCTGTAGATGATTTAGGAATGGTACGTTTGAAATCAAACGTTTTTATATCTAAAATAAGTATGGGTAAAGTTCGAAGTTTTTTCCGCCTCTTGCAAGGCAGTGTTTGTGCAATGACATGGTGGAGATGGGAAAACATTGTGGGAATCGGCGTTGGAAGAGAGGCAAAGGGTTTAGAAAATGGAGGAGCTTTCGGGAATAAGCTTTTGTCTTCTGTAAGAAGACTGAGTACTAGGTCACATTTTTCGTTCGATGAGAGAGGGGAAACGGGGCGGGGGAATTGGAAGGGAGAGTGAAAGACATATTTTGCTGACAGGTCGAAATGAAAATGCAAGACAAAAAGACGAATAGCCGACAGTGCCTTGAACACAGAAAGATAAATTAGTGAATATGGAATTTGCGGGGCACTAATGGTACCATAGGTGTCTGTTCTACAGGTAGCTATCCTTTCTTTTCTCTTTTTAGAGAGGCATAATTGTATTTCTTTACTGCAGTAGATTTTTATTCTTTCTATACTTTTCTTTGCTGACATTGCCACATTCATACTTTCTTTATTGAAGTAATACAGCAGTGCCAAACTGGTAACAAAAAAGAGACGTTCAAGTTAACCAATTGTTTTATCTTTTCCATAGAGGAAAAAATAGCATCGTCATGCATAAAGCATTTCCACACAGAAACTGGAGTTATGTGGATAGGATATAAATAGTTTTCTGTGGAGAATTCTCCGTACCCTACGTGTTTATTATTACTATTCTTGTGACTTTATCATCACAATAATACAACCAATTGTTCTATTAAAGAAACTCAAAACAAAACAAAACAAACTACAATTTTATCATCGTCTGTTCATTTTTTCAAAGCAGTTCTCCACTGCACATCTTGTTACAAAGCTCATTGTAGAATTCTTGAAAACGCAGAAACAACACTCAGTTTAATTTCTAAGTCTGCAGATAAAGAACGTTAAAAACGTAAGAGACCACACTTAATTCTTTTCATTCTTGAAGCTTTTTGTTTGTGACTTCAAAGGCGAGTTTAGGGAACCAGCATAGCTTTACACCAGTAAAGTGATGGATTATCTGGCCTGTTGTATGGCACCTGAATAGAAGCCCAAGTGATTTTGAAATGTACTTTCGTTTGCGTCTTTTCCACAACATTCTTTCTCTATATTTTTTTGCTCTCCAGTTTTCTATCACCAGAATTTCCCCTTTTCAGTAGCGAAACTCTAAAAGTTGGTCAATATGTGTTTTTAAAAGTACGGAGCATACACTAAAAAATTAAGTGTTTACAAGAATAGAAAAAATATGTAAGTTTGAAAGGTTGCCCTCTCAGAAATAGCTCTTCTTGCAAATAATTGCCAAAAGTATTGAGCACTAAGGATTCTCAGGGAGCACCTCAGATAAAGGCGTGGCCCATCGCGTAATGTGCATTTTTGTTCTGTTTTCTTTTGTATTTCACATTCTTGAATATCTTAAATACACTTGTATTCTTCTCAGAGTGAGTAGCTTTTCCGATACCATAAATAATATGTATATTTCTAGACATGACAGAAGGGTGCACCATTAGCTTAGTTGATTCTTTGCTTGACTGTGCAGGGGATGGTCCTGGTTCGTACGGCCAACTGGTCGTTCTGAACTTCGGTTATTTTGTGGATGGAGTGTTTGAAGCTTTCCACTAATCTAGCTCAGTCATATTATAATATAGGAGATGGAATTAAATTTGCTCATTAATAATCTTACGGTATCGAAAGGGGAGTTCATCTACTATACAGTGGGCAATAAGAAGAGATTGACAACACAAACACCATCGATCAATGAAAAATTGATGTATTGTCAGACCTCTAGCGAATCATCAGAATGGCAACAATGTCTCCAAAATTACCTTTCTGTAAATAAATTGGATCCCATGTATTTGTAACGCCATCTTTTGGTCCAAGCGTTTTCTTATATGTAATTATTGAAATAGTCCTATCAATGTAATATGTAATTGGGGCTCATACCAAATTTTGGTTTACGAAAATTCACTTATTTATGTGCTTAAAAATTGCTTCTGATTCAAATATTGGCTGCATTTTTATATTGACTAAAGAAATGTGTGTGTTACGCTGCTAAATTAAATGTTTAAAAAGTAACATGAGATAATTCAAATCGAAACTTGTGTGTGTATATGTGTGTGCGCACGTGTGTGTGTGCGTGCGTGCGTGTGTGTGTGTGTGTGTGTGTGTGTGTGTGTGTGTGTCTT
>NW_004798659.1:68391-100280 GCF_000002075.1 Aplysia californica | reverse complement strand
GAGGGGGGGGGTAACAACAACTGTTTAAGTCAAAGTCAAACCATTCTGCTGACGGAGCCCCTCAGTCAGAGAGAAATCTGGGAGTGAGAAACAAAAGATGTCAGTGGCGGGTATCATATCAATGCCGTACACCGTTCTGTGTGTTTGTCTCGTGTCTAGTGGACGATCATCGTTTGTGTCTCAGTGTGGGTGGTTGGCGGGTGCCCTGTGGTGGTTTGCTCCTTCTTTTCTGTCAAATAACTATCGTCTTTATCTCTCCCCTCCTTCTTTTTGTTACTCTCTTGTTTCGCCTCTAATCTTCGGCACTTAATGTGACCTTATTTTGTTGCAAGTGCTGTAAAACTCCTATTAAAACTAAAAACGTCTTCGGCATTGACACGATCAGATTGTGTTTCAAGCGCCGTAAAAATTTAATTGAAATTAAAACTAAAAGCCATCAATAATAATTTATTTATCTATATACGCACCAGTCATCCATGTCTAGGTGCTGTGTTAGCCTGTTCAAAACTAAAACGAAAGTTAGGCGGGTGGTTGGAGGGCGCTACTGGTAGGCCTTACTTTTTTAAAACTTTCCCTCTGTTGTTTCTGTCTGTCTGTCTTACTTTCCCCCAGCACTAAATGACCATCATTGTGTCGATGTGCTTCTCTTTACTCAAACTAACAAACAAACACAAAGTTGTGAAATGTTTCTGTGTTTATCTCAGGGCCCAACCTGTCCAAGTGGGTGGTTGGCAGGTGCTCTGGTGTTGTTTGCTTCTTCTTAATTTCTATCGTCTTTATCTCCCCTCCTTCTTTTTTGTGCTTGTTACTCTCTTGTAGCACTTCAATCTTCGACACTTATATGACCTTATTGTGTTGCAAGTTTCGTAAAACACGTCTTACTAAAGCTAAAAACTAAAGAACTGTTTCTGTGTTTACCTCAGGGCCCAACCTGCGCGTGGTCGCCACTCTGTCGTGTGAGACGGGACACATCGACGTGGCGGAGTGTGAGCGCCGGGCCGTTGACGTCATCACCATCCCCCTCCAGCCTCCCGACAACTTCGCCGAGCTCACGGTGGCGCTCATGCTGCTCACCATCAAGGAGATGCTCACAGGTGGGCGCGGGCACTGGGTGCACTGACCGACAGCTCAGCTGGTATCATGCTGGACCACCTAGCGGGGGGGGGGGGGGGTGTCTTGGTTCGAATCTCTGATAGGTCATTCTGAACTTGGGATTTTTTTTTGTTGTCTTTTAAAATATTTTTAAAAAAATTTGTGGGGAGGGGTGTTAAGACTCTCCTTACATTTTCCCCGGTCCTTTCAGAAAGGGACATTAAATTTGGTGGAGTTCCTGCCTCTTAATTGGTGGTCTCTTTTAAGCTCAAGTGGGCTATACCGAAAAATTTTATTTTGAGAAAATCGAGGGTAAAGTTTTTGGACCCTTGTTAGTTTAAAAGACAAGGATTTGTAACCAAACAAATTTACTCACCGATGAAACCAAACTTCTCCTAGAGGTAGGGCAATGCCCACTTTTGGTGTAGGTCAAGATTTCTGGAAATCCCTGAAATCTGGGTTAGCCCGCTTTACCATACAATGTTGAAAGGGGCGTTAACAAGGATAATGGCAGAAGATTTCTAAATATTTTTATGCCCTGGTGGATACAACAATTTTGATAAGGGACTGATTTGACCTTGTCTGTCTGGGCCAACCCTGGGGTCAGTGCAAGGACAGCCATAGTATGTCTGCCTGAGCAGATAATGATAAATATATCACTAACGATAAATATATCTCTAACGATAAATATATCACTAACGATAAATATATCTCTAACGATAAATATAACACTAACAACAAATATACGCCTTACGATGAATACATCACAACTGATGTGAAGTGGTAGGGGCTGTCTGTGTCTGAGCAAAAGTACTTCAAGTGCAGGTCGGTGGTGTACCAGTGTTGGCTGTTTGCTGCATAACACTTTTAGGTCAAGGAGGTTTTTAATCTGATTGTGGTTTGAACTTACTGGGGTAGACACAGATGCTAGATAAAGAAGTCCAAAAGGTCAATTTTGGGACACTTTGACAATGCCTTCGAAATGTTGTGTACTCCTGATAAGAGATGTTAGGTTCATTTGGTATGTAAGGATTAATAATTTTAGAAAATGTCATTTGAACCACATGATAGATATATATGTACAGTCTAAATCTGTCATTGTTTGCAGGGATGTTGTCTTTGTCAAGATGATTATGTAGACCAATCTGATTTGTCTTGTCCAATAGTCTTGTTTTTATACACTGAGAAGCAGAAAAGGATGTAAGTGGTTTGTTTTTCTGTTCAATCTATTTGAATGATTCAGCTTTGGTTTTCAAAAAATTGTGTACAAGTATAGAGTAAGGGGAGATTACTCTTTGAAAACAATCTCACTTTCTTACAGATTTGGTTGTCTTTATTTGAGTTTATACAATTTTCTCCACAGATGAAGAAAGAGTCATCAACATTGAACCGCAGACGCCAGACTTGATCCCAGAGGATGTGACATCGACCTGGAGACAGAGCAACCCTCGACTCATTCGCCGCCTCTCGGAGGAGCAGCTGGCATTCCAGTGGTCAAACGGGCGACCTTCCAACACGGACTGCTTGACCTGGAAAAACATTGCCAAGAAAACTTTTGGTGTGTACGGACTGACCAAGCTCGGAGAGAGTGTGGTCAAGCTGCTGAAAACCTTCGGTGCGCAGCAGGTGCTGGTTGCGGACTGTGATATGGAGCTGGATAACTCGGACATTGTCAATAAGTCACACTCAGATTACGATATTGTGTCGTTTGACGAGCTGTTGGAGAGAGCAGAAGTGATCTGCGTGTGTGGGTCTGTTGGTGACTGCTCAGAAAATGTTTTTTGCCGTGAGTCTTTCAAGAAAATGTCGAGCAATGCAATTCTGGTTACTTCACAGAGTGAAGAGAAAGCGATTGATTACGTTGATTTGTACGAGGCTTTGAGGGACGGGCAAATCAAAGCTGCTGGTCTCAACGACTGCAATCAGGAACCGGTACCATTCAAGACTCCGCTTTTGGGCTTGAGGAACTGCATATTTTTGCCACAAACTGAAGAGAGTGTCTACGACATGCGACACAAAGTCTCCGGCCTGATTGCCAAGAATCTCATTGATGCCCTGAAACTGAAAAGGGAAAAATTGAATGTCATTATTGAATAAATGAAATGTTGAAATCTGGATTACTGAGTGCTTAGTGTAGGACTGAGCCATCATGAAAAGTGACGCACGACGGAGTCTTGCACTGAGTGGTCTAAACACAAGTACTGAGTTACTAAGTACTATGACTGTGCTGCTGAGAATTTAGAGACGGAATAGACTTTTCCATGTCACTTGTTTCAAAAACCTTTGTGTACTTTTTGTACGACAAAATATTTTTCTCATAGATTTATAGACCGTAGTGGAGTACAAGTTTCTGGAATATTCATGTCATAATTGTACTGACCCATGTAACAGTCTAGTCTGGTTATATTTCAATTGTTATCCACACTGACATATATGGCATTGTTCAGTTAGATTTTATAGGTTATAAACAATGATACATGCTATTGTTTGGTTACATTTCATACGTCATACACAATGGTATATGGCACATTTTACACAATGGTACATGCTGTTATTTGTCACAGTGAAGCCACTTCTTAGTGATCTTAGTACATAACTATAATTCTGTGTAGATACGAGTCAACTGGTGTGATCCAAATCTTGTTCCAGATGTACTTGACTTTGTTTTTCTTCCCAACCTTTGTCCTCATTTCTTGCTAACGTGCAGTCTATTTGATCACTCCATTGTCTGAAGACAGCTTCACTGTTCATCTTTTTCTTCTTCTTTTGTCCCTTAAAAATCTACTCTAAAACTTTTAGTTTTAGTTTTAGTTAGAGTTTTACTGCCCTTGCAACACAATTAAACCAAATAAGTGCCAAAGATTTGAGATGTTACTAGAGAGTAACATGCAAAAAAACAAAAACAAAGGGGAGAGATAAGGACGATAAATGTTTGATAGGATATAAAGAAGGAACAAACCACGCCAAAGCACCCACCAACCACCCACTCTTAAACGTTGGAGGGGATAACAATAAGAGGTATTATAGAAGACAATAACTTTTTTAGAATTTTGAAGTGTGTGCTTTGTCTGGTTGAAAGCTTTACACAGATTATAAGTACATCATTATCTTCTTTGTTTATACTATACTACTGACTGCTGATTGGTAAATCCATTACCAAATTGCTCTCATCAACCAAAAACTGCTTCTATGGGTGTTTTCGAGTTTAATTTTGTGGTAAAAAATTTATGGCCCTCCAATTTGTCCTTTCAGGAATTGTTTTTCGTTTACGAGGCGCTGGTCCTACCATTTTGTGCTGAAAGAATTTTTGAGTAAGACCAGAACTGATACTTGGAGAAAGTAAACATTCAGATCATAATTTTTATTTCTTTAGCAATAACAGACAGGCATAGCTGTTGAGTTAATTTGTGATGTCGAAAAATGTAAGAATGATATTTTTCTGGATTTGATTTGTCAGGGATCATCTCCCTTTACCTTGAACCGTGGGGTTTTTTTTTCTGAAGGTTATTAATTGTGCTTTGCATAGCTACAAAATCAAGTTGACTGCGAAACTTTAACGTATCCATCAAAAAATATTTTTTAAAAATCCTCCTCAAACAATGTTTGCTGATGTGGTTCAAATATGAGTTGGTAGCACCTCAATCTGAAGGTGGGATACTCCACAACACTTGCCAAGTACTCGAATGAAATTAAAGAGCCCTCCAATTTTTTTCACCCCCTTCAAAGAACTTTGATCGGATTTGCAAGAAATCCGATTTCCCTTTTAGAATTCCGTTTCCATGGGTCGTACACAACTTATCATAAATAAGGATACGCAGGTTTATTTGCAATTGTTTGCAATATTTGCACAATTTATCGTAAATAATGTGAAAAATACACATTTCTATTTCCATTTATTTGAGTGTATTTGCAATACAGGCGTTTTTGCCACGGTTGGTTTGTTACGTAATCTTTCTATTGGGGTTCTAGGTGTGCCGATGTTTAGGGAAGGTTCTGAGGCAGACTCATGTGTTTGACCGAGGAGTGGTTGGCACGTCTGCTCTGCTGTTCAGTCAAATGTCCATTATGTTTCTGTTTTTCCATGACATGTCTCCTAAAAAAATGATTATGCTTTACCCCATACTTAAAGGTGTATCATTACCTATGCATAATTATTTTTGTCATGTGTTTATCATGATCAATGTCAGTTTTATACTTTGCCAACCGAAATTTGCAATGCTCTTTAAAATATTTCTGCCATATTTTTTGTTTCGTTTTTTAATACTTTTTTTTTTAAACCTTGCTCTGAACACCATTTATTTTGTGTTTTTGTAATGAAGGGATCTATGGTAATTCATTTTCTCTTTTTTTACTGCTGCCTTTCTTTTCAAAGTATGAGCTTAAAAGTTTTATAAATTTGGTGAGCTGACATGAAATATGAAGACTTTGGTCATAAGCAAAAGTAGTAAAAAAAAAGAAATGTAAGTGAAAATTTAAGTTAACTCGATCTATTTAATTAAAGGTCTCTCAAAAGTAAATGTGTATGCCTCTGGTGTGTGTGTGTGTGTGTGTGTGTGTGTGTGTGTGTGTGTGTGTGTGTGTGTGTGTGTGTGTGCACGTGCGCGCTTAGATCTATGCAGTATACTTTTGGATGAGCTTGCTTTTAAGTCTTTCTCTGTTTTGCTGTGTAGTTTTGCTCTTGATATACCATTTGGCAGCTTAGAGCAGTAGAGGTGGAGTTTAAAAAAGTACATCAAGTAATGATAAATATGTAAATATTTGATATGTGTTCCTTTGAATAGCTTTTAATGTATTTCTAGTAGATCTATTTGATGATGCTTTATGCATGAACCAAGTAGCAGTTCAATGAAGCACCCACTTAACTGCTTTATATCCATCCAAACTGACATTTAGTTCTGCTATGTACATTATGATGAATTTTGAACATCTTCCATTCCAGCTGTTTTGTCTTTTGATATGACATCTAGCTTCACTTTTGGTGGGATCCTGTTTTTGTTTTGTTTTTTAAACCGATTCTTATCTGCTGCCGTTTGTGTTTTCGTTTCTGCAGCTTATAAAAGGTAGTGACTTCATCAATGCATTAATTCTTTCAAGCTAAAGGGACATAACTGGCTTACTGGCCCGTCTTGGGGATTTTGACTGCTTTAAAAGGTTGACAAGGAAGACATTATTCTTTGACCCAATCTCTGGATAGGTAACTCAGTTTCATGTTCAAAGTTTCATGTTCAAGAATAACATTTTGTCCTGCTCCTCGAGACATTTTGTTTGTCAATTGTTTATAAATGTACAACAGTTTTGCTACCAAACTAAAGATGGAGGAAAATGTCAGAGAAATGCAAAAACTGGAAGAAGTCCATGTGTCACAGCGTGGACGGCGTGGTGGAATCAGGCGCTCGTCAATTTTTGGGCATATATGGGGTTATTCATTATTGGTATCATCGTAAGGCCTCTTCATTTGCCTTGCTTTTGATGAAAAAATTATACATCTATGTTCAACAGAAGTTGAATATTTGCGATTGAAGGATGTCAGGGTCGCCTGGCTTCAGAGGTAAAATTAGCGAGAAAATGGTCACCAAAGTTTGGTAATTTCCATAGATTGAGAGTCCTTGAACACTGAAAATGTACATTTTTTGTGCCTTTTATCAGTGTTTTTCAGTAAAATCCACTTGTAAATGTGTTTTCAAATGGATATAAAAGGTGTAAGTGAAAAAAAAGAAAATAAGAAAAAAATTGCCCAAGGGCCAGAAAAATGCCAATTTCTTTGATTCCATTGTTTTGACGAGCGCCTGGTTTCACCACAATGCCTCACTTATAATTAATAGGCTTATAATGTGAGTTATATGATTATAGGTTGCATTGCAGTCTTACTAGATTTTGACTTAATTTTTTACTAAGTTTTGCAAGATTGCTTTGCAATTTTATGTTTCTGACTTAATTTTCTTAAGCTTTTCTGGGTTGCATCACAATTTTCATTCTACGATGTGATTTAATTATGTTCATTGTAAATACTATTGTATTATGTGAAAATTCATATAAATAAATATGATACATCTATGAATTGTCTTCACGACTGTTTTTTGTGCTGATAATTTTTAGAATTATATGTCAGGTGTTGGCAATGTGGATGTATCAAAATTTAGTCTTGGCAAAAGGTGATGATTATGGTGATAACTATGGAAAGTTTTCCAAGAAAAGAATTTTATAGATGAAACATCTCTTTGGAAGAACATCTTCTGTTTTAAAAAATTGTTTTCTTTGGGTATTTTTCAAAGATGTAGGCTTTGCCCCAGTCATGGAGTTTCTATAAATGTTAAGGAACTCGAGATCTCTGGTGGATTCTGAAAGAGTTACATGACTTGCTCTCTAAGCCCTCTCTCTGGTCCTAGCAATGAGCTAACAACTTCTCCTCCCAAGGGTTCAAATTGTTGCCTGGTACAGGCTTGCCAACCTTCCTGAATTTTTCAGGAAATTCCAGAATTGCCATCGTCGTTCCCGAACCTTTACGGAGGCGCCAGCGCGATGTGTCCCCCCCCCCCACCCCACCCCAAAATGTATTATTTTTTCTTAGAAAACCCAAAACTCGAAGGCATGGACGAAGGGATATGTGTAGTAACTGTACTGTTACATTCTCATCTCTCTCTCTCTCTGTTTCTCCATTGGTTTGTTTGAGCTGTTTTTGTGGTGTGGGTGTTTTTTTTAGCCTGTCACAGGAGTGTGTGTCCATGGCGCTCAGGAGCGTTCAAAATTCCAAAATTCAGTATCTCGAAAGTTGGCAAGCCTGCTGGTATATTATATTAGAAGTAACAGCTAGATGACATATAACTTGTCAAAGTGAGTGAAGGAACACAGGATGGGAGTCTGGGTATATATTGTCTTTTCTAAAGTCTTGAGGAGTAAAATCAGAGGTATCAACTGTATCCTTTGATTTTCATTTTTAAAAAAATCATGGCATCTGGTTCAAAATTAGAAAAATACATGCCAATTTCAATTCTATCTTCATTCAAAAACTGATACGATATATACAAGGTTCAAATTGCAACTAATAAAAAATGTCGGAGAATCGATTTTCACCTTTAGATTAAGGGCCCTGTGTGAGAACTCGATCAAAGCTTCTTATTCAATGTGCTTTCTTTTCCACGAGTTCAATCTTTTGCTATTATTGACTCAGGTGGGCCTTATATACGATGTTTGTAAAGGAAGCTTCCCACTATAGGTGTTTATTCATAAATGTCAGAGGTCAGATACGTGGAGTGGGGAGCTCTTTAACCTTATCCATTCGTCGTGTTTTACTATCGTATCCATACTTCATGGGGAACTTTGTGCCACCACTTTCCAAAGAGGAAATTTACTCGTTAATCTGGTCCGTACGCTTTGCATAGCAGTCTGTCAAAATGATTTTTTTTAGAAATACTGAAAGTTTCAAAGAGATAATCTTCGTACTAGAAGAATTCTACAATATGAAGAATACAAACCCGGGGGTACAAAATGACCCCAGGGCGTACAGATAGGGTTAAAAACTCTAAAAAGCTCCAAAACACAAGTCAGGGAGATTTAAAAACCGTAGTGGCTTGTGAAGAAAGTCTTTAAGTTTTTTTGTTTTGTTTTTTCATTTGTAAGTCCAGCATTAGGATTAATTCAATGAACTGAACCCATACTGTTTTAAAATAATGCTTTTAGAAAACACAGACAGGCTAAACTTCCAAAAGCAAAGTTTGAAGTGTATTCTTTGCATAAATTTAGTTTTATTCCCGCCTTGAAGCTCGCTTGTAGGTACATTTTGTATCTAATAAATAAATGTTATTTCACAGAAACTAAAGAAAGACTGTGAAACCGAAAGGTTGATGACAATGATGATGATAAAAAAGGTTGTCATGGATTTTTTGTTGTTTTTGAAAAGCCACAAAAACTGCTGGGCCACGCCATGGCTCAACTCACTCTCTCTCTCTCTCTCTCTCTCTCTCTCTCTCTCTCTCTCTCTCTCTCTCTCTCTCTCTCTCTCTCTCTCTCTCTCTCTCCCTCCCTCCCTCCCTCTCCCTCTCTCTCTCTCCCTCTCTCCCTCCCTCCCTCCCTCCCTCTCTCTCTCTCTCTCTCTCTCTCTCTCTCTCTCTCTCTCTCTCTCAAGCAATAATTTGGTCCCAGCACAGAATTACAGAATTCTGTGGTCCCGGCAGTCCCAGGGATGTTGCCTGGCGACTGAGACGCGGTAACAGCATGCAGAATACAACATCCGGAAGAGACCCGGAATGTGTATAAACAACATTACAGTTTAGGCCTCGGTGGCCTTGACCTTTATAATGAGGCAAACACAGTCGCAGTGAGTCAGGTCAGCTGTCCGCAAACGCCCTCAAGGTTGGTGCCTACGTGCATTTCTTTGAAATCTTTTTATAGAAATATATCTTGTCGGTCTCGCATTTTGGAGTTTTGAATATTCTGCATATCAACCCCTCTGTGGTGGACTTCGTTGCACGCCCGATTCTCAGCTAGAAATCATAGGGTAGTAGGTGCACTTGTTGATTTGTTTTTATCAAAATCTTCAGTTTGTGTACTGAAGGCGAAGGTTGAAAGTGTTTGAACTCGTTGACAACCTTGAACTTGACTTGAGCGCCGGTGAGTAGTACGAACTGTTACAATATTAGCCAAATAATAGGCCTAGATCTAGTAAGGATGGCAGTAATTGACAATATAAGACTCCTTAATAAGTAGTCCTTAACAGCTTCAGGTAAACTTTTACTTATGCACGCACACATAGATTATAGATCTAGATCTAGAATCTAGATGCATTGTTGATTTGAGGGCTAAACTGCCACAATTTTTGCTGTAGAACACGTCGTGTGGCCACTAAAACCCTTACAAATCAATTGTAACATTGTTTTCAATCAATTGTAAATAAATATAATCAATCCTAATTGCCAAAACATCAAATCATTGTGAAATGCAGGGGGGCATGCCACCCCCCCTTGAAACCCCCCAGATTCTTTTTAGGTCAGAGGTCCCCCCCTTCCCCCATGAAACCCTCCATGATGGATATTATTAAATTTATTATTTTCAAACATCAATAACTCACACACAGTTGAGTAACATATTGATTTGCGGCAAAAATGAAGGCCATTTTCGTTTTAGCATGCAAAATGCTATTAGATCTAGATCTAGATATAGATCTAGATTTAGAAAAGAAGTATAAGATTCTAGATCTAGATCTAGATTAGATCTATATAAAACGTGAACATGAGACGGATGCTTAAGTAAAAAAAGCCCAGCTTCGATTGGTGAGGTCAGTTCTTTTTTGAGATGTCAAAATTAAATCGAACCTTCTGTTTATAATTAGATCTAAATATAGATCTAGATCTAGATTTTAGATCTAATAATTTTAAATACATGATCTAATGGATTATGGCCATGGCTGCAGAAAAAAACCATATCGATCGTCATCGTTATAATAATAGACAGTATAAAAAAATTTTGTGACAAGACACACTACCACTCCATAAATAGAAAAGAGAGGGGATATTATTTAAAGTGCCTATTTGCAACGCCGAGTTGCGACTAGATCTAGATCTAGCTCCAGTGCTAAATAAAACTCGCACTGCAATTAGCGCAGTGTGTCAAATAGAGTAGATCCGGTTAATTTTGCCAGTCGGGGAAATTCGCCAGCTGGTCTCCCGGCTTTACTACTTTATAATGGAATATAACATTTACAGACGAGTTCAAGTGTCAAACCAACTTGCAGCCAGACGAGTCGTCTGATGAAATCATCAACCAATTAAAGCAAATGATACAAAGACCCGCCAAAAATATTGACATTTTCAGCGCGTCTTACTTCTCATCTTTCTGTTTTGCTTCTGCTGCCTTGTCTTGCGCTCTACTTCCGCTAATTCTGTCTTTTGTCATGATCGCTAACATTGCATTTTTCTTAAATGAATCGCAACTTTTCTGCACTTTTTGAATGTATTAACAACACTTGTTTTGTATTTAACTGCTTGTTCTGTAAAATTTGTTCATAAGAATTGAACATTCTGTAAAAACTAGATTTTTACGCTTGCACTCGTAATCGGGTAAACTCGCCACCACTGTCGGGGAATTTCGCCAGCTTCAGTTCGTTAGATCTGCCAGTTGTTTGTTGTTGTAACAGGTCTAAATTAACAAGTCTTTTCAACATGGTGAAAACAACTAAAAATGTTTACAATAAATATTCTAGGGAGGACTTTCAAAAAGCCACTCAGGCTGTTGAAGACAGGCAAAGTTGTGCTGGTGCTGCGAAAGCATTCGGTGTCCCTCGGAAGACACTGGCTGATCATGTTTCGGGGAGATCTAACATAAACAGGAGAACGGGGAGGGAAACAAACATCCCAGAGGAGATTGAAAATGCAATCGTAGACAGGGTAATAAACGCTTCTAAGTTTGGGTTCCCCTTGACAAAAAAACAGTTTTTATTAAAAGTAGGGGGGGGGGGGCGTGAAAAGATTGGGGCTTAAAACACAATTAAAAAATGGGATACCCGGGAAAGACTACTGGTCTGAGCTTAGGAAGAGGGGTCCTGACCTTGTGTTCAGGACTCCTCAAAACTGTGCCTCTAGCAGGCTGACCATGACTACTCGACCGATATTAATGGTAATTTTAATGATCTTGAAACCATCATGCATAAGTTGCAGCTGCTGGAGAAACCAAAACAGATTTGGAACTGCGACGAAACTGGCCTGCAGTTTTCGCCAGACTGCTCAAGAGTCCTTGCTCAGAAAGGGGCCCGAAACGTAATTGCAAGATGCAGCCCTTCAAAGGAGAGCGTCACCACCCTGGTCTGCATCAGCGCAGCTGGCCAAGCCATGCCTCCCCTTTGTGTCGTCAAGGGAAAAAACGGTGAGATCGATCCAGTCTTTCGCTACCCAGAATGGACCTGAAGGAACAGTATGGACATACCAAGCGAACGACTGGATGGACGACGACATCGGTGTGCAGTGGTTTGAGAAAGTGTTCCTACCCTACTGGGGAGAGGCAAGACCCCAGCTGCTGATCCTTGATTCCCACCATAGCCACGAGGTCCTGGAAATGCTTGAGCTGGCACAGAAAGAGGATGTGCATATTCTTGTCCTGCCTCCTCACACCACCCATGTGCTACAGCCTCTGGACAAGGTGGTGTTCAAGCCGTTTAAGACCGCCTACACAAGGAACTGCACAGTTTTTAGCAGCAAAGCCCAGCTCCACAATCAACAAGGTGACGTGGCCAAGGCTCCTAAGAAACACATGGAATACCACGATGAGGCCAGACCTGCTGGCAACAGCATTCCAGGCCACTGGGATCTTCCCTCTTAACAGACACAGGATCCCAGAGTCAGTCTTTGCTCCATCAGATGCTCTGAGGGGCATTTCACAGACCGAACCTGCTGAGGACAGAAGAGTGCCACCATCACTGACCCTGATGTTATTCCAGCCGCAGCTCCAGCACCAAAGCGGTCTCGAGCAATCAAGTCCCACAGATTGCTCACAAGCAAAGAATTAATTGGCGTGAAAAAGGCCCTGGCAGAGAAGAAAGAGAGAGAGGAGGCTGCAAAGCAGGAGAGAAGGGAGAAGGCGAAGCAAAGGAAATTGGAGAGAGAACCAAAAAATGCCAAGAAATAGATCATTAAACAAACCTGAAAATGATATTTCTCTATAGCAAATATTTATTCAAGCAATTGTCTACAGACGAGAATTGTTCTGGCATGTTGCAGCATTTATTAGCACAAATGTTGCAGCAACTTAGATCAGTGAAGAAAATTCATTAAACAAATCTTGTCGCAGTTTTTCAGTTGATCGTACCGAACATTCATTTGTTCATTTTTCCTCTTCTTCTTTGCAATCTCCTGCTAGATCTCAAGGGTCGTTGACTGCTGGTTCTTCAACCTGCAGTGTAACTGGTTTTTGTGTCAGTCAGACACGAGTAACTCAAATTCGTCGGGGATTGGAAATAGTGCTTGAGATTTCCGTACTTCGTCATGTCATTGAAAGCCCCAAATACAAAGAAATAGAGAGAAAATCAAGAGAGGTAAAAAAGAACATTAAAACAATTAATGTTGTTAGCTTCCTTGACGGCGGAAAGCAAGAAAATGAATGAAAGTGGAAAGCAGAAAATCTCACTTGTGCACAGCCGACTCCTACATCATTCCTTTCCTCTCATTACAGAAAGTTACGCCTCTTGCCATCCGCACCGCGCGCGTCCCACAGCATGATTGTATGCTTGGCTAGCCAGTCATGCAGAGCGGTCAGCATCACTCCCCTACCCCTCTTCTCCGTCCCCTCTTTCTTCCAGCCTCTCGTGGTGTGACAAGGATCACATTTTGGCTGTAACAATAACAAAGAAACACCTGTGACCTACCCAGGCCATAAAGGCTGTAAAGCCGGGTCTTTAGTTGAGAATGCAAAGTGGATTTGTTCGAGATTCGAGTGTTGCGTGATCTGACTGTTTGGGAACTCAGTGAAGTCAATACGAAGAAAGCATAAGGACTGAAACAGGACCGAGCATTATGTTCGAGATACCGGAGAATTCGTGATTTTAGTGTTCGAGATTCGTGGACTCTACTGTATGTGATCGTTTTTTCTACTTTGTAGGGTCCCCAGCTTTCAGGCACCCACATTCCAATTTTGAAAATACTCATCTATGTAATTTTACAATTATATTTTCAGTTTTGGCAGGAATTTGAATTTTGATTTGGCCCAGTTGGCGGCCAAAGGGCCGTCTTATCGATTTTAGAACCACCAAGGGATCTTTAACGTGCACAAATTCCACATACGGGACCTCCATCAAGATTTTTCGCACAGCAGTCAACAAGCCACCTCAACTATCAGGAAAATGAGCTAGAGCAACAGTTTTTGCTGTTAATGATCTTTATCATGGACAAAGGTTTCCCAGTACCACTAAGCTGTGTCCTGTCTTTTGAGAAATGGCACATTTTCTGTAGCATTATTCAGGCTTTGAAAGATATGTTGGATGTTTATTGTTTTCTCTTTGCTCTTACAGCTTCATCATGACCAAGCCCAGAGTGTATGTGACCCGTCAAGTTCACGACGAGGCCCTGGAACTTTTGCGAGAGAAATGTTCAGTGGAAGTCTGGAACAGTGACGAATTGGTTCCTAGAGATGAGTTGCTGAAAAAGGTCAAGGGCGTTGATGCTATCTTCTGCACCATTAATGACATCATCGATGAGGAGGTTCTGAATGCTGCAGGTAGGAAATCAACTATTAGCTCTGTAATATACATTTGTGAATGTAGATTCTAAAGGTGTTTTTTTAAGTATGATTTTATCTTGCCTCGGTTCTCAATTTCTACAGCACTCACCGAAATAATGACACGTTGTGCTAGCAAAGATAGTCTTTTACTCTGAAAAGAGCTAAATAACTTTTGGCCCCTCTTTATTTTACCAGTGCTCCATTGAATGTGACATTACATTGTACAAATTATATTGCAGGAGTGAGTGGAACAATGATGAAACAAGACTTGATACAACTTTTTGGGGCAAAAGAGAGAGTTGAAGATGTAGATGAAGATATGTAACTGCCCCCTGTTTTTTTTTTGGGTTTTTTTTGTAAAGTGTTTTGCGGCGCTCGCAACTGCATAAGGTCATATGAATGCGCGGGACGCACCTAATATTTTCAGTTGGTAGGAAATTTAGAATTTTGCCCGGGTGGCGGCCGAAGCATACTCTTATCAATTTTAGACCACCAAGGGATCTTTAACGTGCGCAATTTGCACCTGGGCCCTCCGAGATTTTTCGCCCTTGTCCGAGAAGGCTAGGTGTAGATCTTTCCTACCAGAAGATCAGGGGTGTGGCTGAAAGACAGCAGTAAGAAGAAGCGAAGGAGTAGCAGTAGAAAGGCTGCAGAAAGAATCAGGATCCCAGAGGAAGGAGGTGAGGGGGTGGGGGCAGAAAGAGGAGACGAAAGCTGACGACAGAACATTGCTAGAGAGCAGGAAATGAGATGAAAGGAGACAGATTTAGAGAAGAAAATTTTTCAGTCGCTACCCGGATTCGAACCCGGGACGTTTTGAATCAGAGGCCAACACCTTAACCTCTAGGCCACGAGAGCCCCCTAACTGCCCCCTGTATTGTTGTATGCTAATTCTGATTGCTACTAGACATACAAGATATATTTTGAAGAAACTTGAGGTTTATGATTTTTACAATGCTGTCAATCATCTCTGAAGGTTTCTTTGTGCACTTGTGTAGTGGTGTACATATCGAAAAGTTTTACATATCCGGCTTCAATATGCTCATTTATGTAAGGATATAAATAACATTGATTCGTACTGCGTTTTGTAAAATAATGTACCTAATTTTCTAAAAGTAGACAATTAGAAAGGTTTGTAGCAAGTAATGACTTTTTATAACATATTTTTTATGTTCCTATTTCATCATTTATGTTTGGTTTGAAATTACTTCAAATGGTTGGAGTCTTTTTTTTTTTTTGGTAAGTGTTTTACAGCGCTCGCAACTGCATAAGGTCTTATGAGTATGAGTGCACGGAACACATTAAACTTTTTCAGTTGGTAGGAAATTTTGAATTTTGCCCGGATTTTAGACCACTAAGGGATCTTTAACGTGTGCAACTTGCACACAGGCCCACTGATATTTTTCGCCCTTGTCCGAGAGGGCTAAGTGTAGATCTTTCCTACCAGAAGATCAGGAGAGTGGCTGAAAGACTGCAGTAAGAAAGAGCCAAGGAATAGCTACAGAAAGGTTGCAGAAAGAGTCAGGGGCCTAGAGGCAAAGGAGGTGAGGGGGTGGGGGCAGAAAGAGGAGACAAAAGCAGATGACAGAACATTGTTAGAGAGCAAGAAAGACAGAACATGAGCAAGAAAGACAGAACATTGTTAGAGAGCAAGAAAGGAGGTGAAAGGAGACAAATTTGAAAAGAAAATTTTCGGTTGCTACCTGGATTCGAACCAGGGACCTTTGAATGAGAGGCCAACACCATAATCAATACAATTACAATGCACAACACCGTTATTTCTGTAATTCTGATTGATGATTCACAGGGCCTCAGTTGAAGACCGTGGCTACCATGTCAGTGGGCACCCACCACATCAGCACATACGAGTGCAAGAGTCGCAACATCTACGTAGCAAACACGCCGGATGTGGCGTCTGACAGTGCCGCTGAGCTCACTGTTGCTCTGCTCTTGGTTACCGCCCGTCGGTGTTTGGAAGGTGACTTTAGAGAGCATCAGTTTTTTGTTCTCTCTCTTGATTAAATGTTTCACTTAAAGAACATGCTTTATGTTTCATACATCGTCTTTTTTGTCCCTTTTATGGTGGTTCTTACTCGTTGTATTATTTCACATGCAGAAAAGTTTGCTGATTTGTGGTATAGAAGCTTGCCTTTGATAGAGTTGACATAATATTGTAAAAACTTCAGGGTGTTTTTAACATTTGTCCTGTTACTGCCTTGTTTCTGAATTTACAACTCTGTCTTTGCAATTAATGCTGTTCTGCTGTCTTTGGCTGTTGAAGAAATTCATTTTGGTGGTCAGATGGCTCTTTAATGTAATTTGCTCCTTTTTCCTCTATCTAACATCTATCAACTTTATCTCTCCCCACTCTTTTTTTGCATGTTACTCTCTAGTTACAACTTTAATCTTCAGCACTTATACGCCCTCTTTGTGTT
This sequence comes from Aplysia californica, assembly GCF_000002075.1. NCBI lineage: Eukaryota > Metazoa > Mollusca > Gastropoda > Aplysiida > Aplysiidae > Aplysia > Aplysia californica. Next base: position 83,553 of record NW_004798659.1, on the reverse strand, counting down.
GCAAATGCTAAAAATCTCTTACAGAAGCCAAAACTGAACTGTAGAGATTCAGGTTTTTGCAACTGTTATTGAAGATCATGGTAGCCATGACACATGAATACAGTCTAGCATGAAAATAGCTAACACAGAGAGAGAGAGAGAGAGAGAGAGGGAGAGAGAGAGAGAGAGAGAGTCCTTTCTATAAAAGTCGAGGTCTGTGGTGTATGCCAAGCAGTGTTTAATTTTCTTGCACAGCTTTCATACTTCAGATATGCATGGGCAGTCTGGTATTGCCCAAAGGCACGTATATATTTGGTATTGTCACCAAGTGTGTTAGCAGATTCAACAGAGATTTCACACCACACAATGGCTTATCTCCATTCTGCACAGTTAGGTCCAGGTGAAGTTGTAGTGAAGAATGGCAGAATGGACTAAGGTGAAGCAACAAAAGTGGTAAAGCTTCTCTGTTGAGGAAGAACGACTGATCTTTGCTGTGATGGATAAAAAAATCATATTATGCACCTAAATCTGGAAAACAGTTTAAGGGACTTTGAACCCAATGTGAACATTGGAGTAGCTTAACTCTTTATCTCCGAGGGGGGTACCCCCCACTATGTCGGGGTCCTTTTTTGGTGTTAAATCTAAAAATGACAAAAACGTCTTTAAATGGTCATTAAATCGAAACGAGCTATCCTATTTTGATAGTTCTTCATCTATTGAATGAACTTCCAATATAAGAGACCTGTTTTCGGCAATTGCCGAAAAGTAATTTGATGTCGAAGTCGTCGTAAAGGAATGTGCCCGAGCCGCTGTCAGCGGCTCACCGGCACAGTGGTTCCGACTGCGAACCGCTGGGAGCGGCTTAATGGCGATAAATAGTTAAAAGGTATGATTTTTACCCAATTGTTAAACTTTATCTCTCTCCCTTGATTTAGCCTTAAGTTGCATGTAACGAAATTTTTAAAATATACAAAGATTTCCAGGTACGGTCAATTTCACTAAATTTGCGTGCTAGACTGTAAAGACTTAAAATTCTTGAAATCAAGGTTTTCCTGTCTTTGACTCTCCTCAGGAATAGAAGCTGTCAAAAATGGAGAATGGGGCAAATGGAAACCCATGTGGATTTGTGGCACAGAGCTGGCCCAGAGAAATCTGGGCATCCTTGGTTTCGGCCGTGTGGGGTTTGGTGTGGCCCGTCGGATGAAGCCCTTCGGTGTGAAGCGAATCCTGTACCACGATGTGGTACATGCCTGCATGGGGGATGACCTGAACGCAGAGTACGTGGATCTGGACACGCTTTTACAAGAGTCAGATTTCCTGGTCATCACCTGTGCCCTCAACGGAATCACTCAGGGTTTGTTCCGCAAAGAAATATTCAAAAAGATGAAGTCTACTGCAATTCTAATCAACACATCTCGCGGCCCCATTGTAAAAACCGATGACCTCACTGAGGCTCTTCAGAATGGTGAGATTGCGGCCGCTGGGCTAGACATCACAGACCCAGAGCCGCTGCCCACGGATCACCCTCTGCATGCGATGGACAACTGTATAATTTTGCCTCACCTCGGCACCAACACGACCCAAGCCAGGCTGGATATGGCAATAAACACAGCCAAGAATATTTTGGCAATGGTTTGTCCTAGATAATTTTCTCAGCCACCTGTATAGACTTGTAATATATAATATCCAAGACAGGCCACTCATGACGTCATTCCAGTTCACCATAGAGAACATTATCTGACTCTGTTTGGAATCAGATTAAGTGGACAAGAGGGAAAAGTTGCTCATGCAGTCCGATATATCTTAACTTGTGTTGTGCCCTTCATTTGTGTATCCATGGTGCTCACCAGGGCAGCAAAGTTTTTTTTATAGAGAGATTGACTGCCATGACAATGCCTGGTCTCGTATATTATAATTCAAGTCTATGCGGCTACCTCTGGCAATTCAAAAGATCACTTTAAATCTTAGACTCTTAGACCTAGAACGAGTCTTGACTATACCTTTGTTAATGCAGTTTCTAACAAGCTTTGCAGCATTTTTGTATTCTACTCAGTGATTTGAATTTTCATAATTCTGTGATAAAAGGCAAAACAGTTGACATGGTTTTTGTAGGACTGAATGAACTAGTGTGTATTATGAACATGATCTTTTGATCTACTCTTGATCCACAAGCATAATATTTAACACACACAAAACGCAAAATTGACTGTGTTGTTGGTGGGTAAGGGCAGCTTATCTTTTTAATCAGTTTGTTATGAAAACTTTGCCTCAGTGGTGCCTTTTTTCATAGTCATCATATTAGAGTGTCAATTTCACTTTTCATCATGAATCTCCTTTTTTTTTTACTGAGCCCATGGTCTGTAAAATGATGTTGCTGTATTTTCAGAATTATTCTGTACTCTCTTTCATACAGAAAGATATCCACTTATTTTGTATAACAACTCTTTGTTCCATACACGCTTGAATGTTGATTGGTAAAAGTGGGAGTGTGACATGTTGTTATGTTACAAAGCTCAATGGGCTGTGACTTAAAACATCAGCTTCTGAACAAAGTTTCAGAAAATTCACAGTGTCCTTTTGTATTTATATTGCGACAGCACAAGGCTGTTTGCTCCATGTTGAGAGCATTTAGAATCTGTACGCCATTTCATACATAACGGATACTTATTTAATGAAATTTTAAGTAAACTATGTATGGGCACAGGTTTGTCCTAAACTAAAGAGCATTTAGAATCTGTAGGCCATTTCATACACAACTTTTTACACTCGATACTTATAATGAAACTTAAAAGTAAGCAATGTGTGGGCACAGGTTTTCTGTACCTAAATGCTGCAATGCTATTATTATAGATTTTTACACAAAACAATCAAATTGGATACTTTGGGCTAAGTATCTTTTTATAACTGCCTCTGCATCAAACAATCAAAGTGGCTGAAATTTGCATGTTTAAGCTAAAGGGTGAGATACCTTTTTGTGTTTCAGTCACCAGTTGCCAAAGTTAAAACCACATAAATAATATTGGGTATTTGATTTGCTTTTCATCGCTTTTGTTTTCTCAGTTTATGCACAATGTCAATTGTTTTGAGTATTGGCATGTGTGTCTTTGGAACCCTAACCTGCATAATAATATTAACTATGTCTGTATAATAGTGCCAGTACTAATAGAGGAATGTCTCCTGTCTGTCTTTTGTGTATGTACAATTATAATGTTTCAAAAACGGGTTTTGCTAATCAGCAGACAGAATTTTGCTTTTTCAACTGTTTTCCTCTTGATGTCTTGTTTTAAATTTTGGTTTCTATACAAACTCTGTTCAAATTATGGGAATGTCTTCTTTGATATTGAGACTTCCCTGTAAAGTTAATAACAAAACGCTGTTGATGTAAGCGTGCATGGTTTCAGTGCATGGGAGTTAAATCAGTTTCACTGTGAAGTAAAATGCGTAGTAAGTGTAAGACAGTAGACAGTGCAAATGTAGCTTTCCACTGGAAAATGAATTGTAGAAAACTAGAACAAGGTGTGAAAGGTTTCATATTGTTTTTTATTGTTTGTTTACAAGTGAAATCTTATGCTAAACCTCATACACTTTTCCATGTTCTAATTTGGTGCAATGCCCCCTTTTAATGAAGATATATTTATGTTTCCAGAATTTTTGTGGTATTGTAGAGTGTTTAATTTTTTAAAATGTTGGTTGATGTCAAGAGTTTTTTTTGGTTTTGTAACTAAACAAAATCTAGATGTACCGGTATGCTGTTATTGTATGGCATAGTATTTTTCACTGTTGGCTATCATTTATATCAGCTTTATCTAAAGACTGTCTCTTTCTGCTATGCTGCTTTGTATAAATAATTTTCGCTTTCAATATGTGTTGCAGTAGATCAAGTTTACGATCCCATTAGTGGTGTAAGCTAAAAATATGGCGAAGAAAGTTTTTAAGTTATATTTTGTTACAGGTGTATAGATGGTTGTAGTACACTCCGACTTGATGAGTTCTGACAGTCGTGTGGTAACATTCCTCTCAGACCTAAGTTTCCCTTTTATGTGGCTGGCTCTTTTCTAAGTTTTTCGGATGAGTTGGCTCTTTTTGTTCTATCTCCACTTAGTGCTTTTCAAAGCCCTCTGGCATATTGGGGGATGTTAAACTTTTGTCTTGTCATTCAAGCCAAGTCAAACTGTCCGAGACAACCAGTCCCTATCGAGGAAAAAAATAGTTATCTTAGGCGTGTGGTCACCTTGTTGAACAGTGTCTTTATATAAGGAAAAACACTTGGGGGGGGGGGGGGGGGGCTGGTTTTCTGTACAAGTGGTCATCTTTTACAGTTGGTCAGTAGAGCCGGTTCGACTGCATTTCAACATGGTGTAAAAAGAACCAGGAAGAGCCATATTTTGTAGCGTTCATTTGATTTTGTGTCATGTATGTATATATATGATTTAGAGCGTTGTTGTTAAGTTTTTATACTTTGCTGTATCGGTATGTAGATTATTAAAGTAACATATCTTTGTCTACTGTGATCATTTTCACAATCTTCTGTCTGTAATGTGATGTTCAGATCATTAAATGTATAAAGTAACAAGTTTTTCAACTTTATTTAATTTCATTTGTTATACTTGTGTGTATAAGGCTGCTGCTAACTGAATTTTAGGGGGGCTCTCGTGGTCTAGAGATAATGGTGTTTGCCTCTCAATCAATAGGTCGCGGGTTCAAAACCTGACAGCGACCGAAAATTTTCTATTCTAAAATTTTCTCTTTTCACCTACTTTCCTGCCTTTCTAACCATGTTCTGTCGTCTGCTTTTGTCTCAACTTCTGCCCCCTCACCCCAACCCATTTGTCCTTTCCTCTGGGCTCCAGACTCTTTTTGCAGCTTTTCTACTGCTACTTCTTCTTACTGCTGTCTTTCAGCCCTGCCCCTGATCTTAGGGTAGGTAAGATCGAACACCTAACCTTCTCGGATAAGGGCAAAAAATCTCAGAGGTCCTGTGTGCAAGTTGCACATGTGAAAGATCCCTTGATTCGAATCGATAAGAGTAGGCTTCGGCTGCCACTCGGGCAAAATTCAAAATTAATTCCTGCCAAACTAAAAATATTCAATGTGTCCCACGCACTCATATAACCTTATGCAGTTGAGAGCGCCATAAAATACTTACCAAAACAATCAAACAACATAACTCAAACTGAATTTTCAGAAGAGGAGGCTGGTGTAATCTATACCTACCCACACTTCTTACACAAACATGCGCGCACTTACACACACACACAAGTCCTGATTACATGATGTGATGACGTTGTTATGCTGGTAAGTGAGACCACAGGCAGCGCCAGTGAGCCAATGCTCGGTCACACGGCAGTAACGTTACACACAATGGTGGAGACTTTTCCTCCAAGACAGGAGAGACTCTGAAGAGGGGTGACTCTTCACAACATGATGTTAACTGAGCTCCGCTGTTCATCATTGTTCATAGTGTATTTTTCGTATTGGTAGGTGTTACAAGGAGATAAACAAGTGAAGAGGGATGCACACACACTGGAATTACAGGTCAATCTTAGGTGTTCACCCTATGATTCTGAATCATTAACAATTTCTTTTGTCAGATAGTTTATTGCACTAAAGGTTGCTGTTAGAGGAAAGGTTAATGTTATAAAGGGGCAATTTATGTTGGAAAATTTTATTACATAAGCTTTTTGGTTGCTGTTAGCCAGAGGTCGCTCTTATTTAGGCTGCTGTTAAGTGGACACCATGCCATGCCACGTGAACAAATCTGGCTGCTCCAATCATTGTTCATTGTTTCAGGAAGCAACATCCCTGCATTCCGGACATGTCCACTGATGCCCTGTTGCTCTCTCCAAAATGTCGCCAAGGTTCTTTACACTGATTGTGCCAGTGCATATCTGGTTGAACGTTCTTCTGTTTTTTCCTGCAAGGATGCCAGATTTTCCACTTCCTTTTTGTTTTCCCAAAAGCAAAAGCATCTGTCTGTCAGGGCCGACCTGAGCTGAGAGGGCAGAGGGATACAACATCTCAGCAGAAAGACTGAGATACTTCATAAAAATTGCTCCATTCTAGGCTTGGGAATCAAACTCTCGTCTTGTGCATGAGAAAGCAAAGCACCTGATGGCAACACAACAGACTTCGGTTTACAATGATTCTACATTTCCAGGACGGATATGACGGTGAAAGTTATTGATGGAGAAGAGTCATGCTTTTCCAGACACAAACTGCTAAGACAAAACACAGGGCAGTTTGCTGCCCCAACCCAAGGAGATTAAAGTTCTTAACTCCTTGCCCCAACCCAATCTTCTTCAGTATGGTAATCTCAGCGTGCTGATTGACACTGACTTTTCATCATTATTGAATACATGGATGTACCGTTCCGCAGTCAAGTGTCTGATCAATCGTTACTACTAAAATCCTTGGGTAGATTTTTATACTTTACTATGGTTTGCATCTAACATATTAGTGACTATTATTATTATTATAATAATTATTATTACGAAAGTGAAAGCTATGTGATCCGAGGTAGTTTAAGCAGTTTAAGGGAAATAACCCAGGAAACATTCTGTGGGAAGGTTTTTTTTTTTAGAGTTATAAAACTTCGATCTTTTTATCAATGGGACATCACTCTCATTACTCTCAACAAAACTCAACTTCTAAATTTTTCCAAAGAATCAAATTATAGCTGCTCTGTTAGGCGATCTTGCAGCATAGTCAAGGCTTAGAAGGTCTAGCATAGGCCTACTACTGACTAATGAATGCTTGAGCAATGAGAATGAGTGTCAGAGGAACATCACTGTCAATTATTATTGTCTATGATCTGCACTGATCGTAAGTTACTGTTCAGCAGCAATATTATAGAGAACAGTAAATTAAACAGTATACAGACCCGGTAACCGGGAACAAAGTCACAAAGTATATAGACCCGGTAGGGGAACTCTTTTGTGATTTCGGGAAGTTTCAGACCTCAGACCCGGTCACAGAATTCTACACTTAGAAGTGTAGAATCCTGTGGACCCGGTAGAAATCTTTTGTGTGTGTGTGTCAGTGTGTGTGTGTGAGAGAGGGGGGGGGGGTGCTAGCAAAAAATGTATATGACATGCCCCAGTTGGCAGGAGGGAACGAGAGAAAGATAGAGTGGAAAATAGGTGGGGACAAAGAAATACAGAAACAAACAAAGAAAAAGAAAAGGCGAGCGGTACACAGAGGAGAGAGAGAGAGAGAGAGGCTGCTTGATTGAAATTATGACATTGTAACTTGTTCTTTTCTTCGGATTGTGATTCCTCCAATTCCAAAACGGAGGAAAAACAATCGTTCATCGAAACGACATCTGCAATCTTCATTTAGATCTAGGTTAGCCGCGAAACTAGATGAAAGATTTATGTCTGTCTGCCTAGATCTAGACCTAGACCATAGATCTAGAAGAACCTAGGTCTACCCTGAGCCAAGAGGGCGCTGAAACTCTCCGAAATCACAAAAGAGTTCCCCTACCGGGTCTGTATACTTTGTGACTTTGTTCCCGGTTACCGGGTCTGTATACACTCCCATTTTTAAAATCTATCTAAACTGGCCCTTCCTGCATTATTATTAGTATGATGAACAGAACAACTAAGTTAAGCTGACCTTGCCACCAAAGATCGTTTAGAGAATCTTTGATGGCACGACGCTTTGATGCGATGTTTTTCCAGGAATACCGGTAATGTGATATGATGAGGTGCTCCGATGATTCTGCTGATCTCTTCTGAACTGCACACATTGTTTATTGCACCCGGGGGAGGGGGGGGGGGGGAGTAATCTTCTGGCATCTTTATGGCCATTTTCGTGCGCTTTATTGTCTTTGCGTTTATAGTGTTTCAATTTCAAGCATCACTACCGGAATTTCGAGATTTTATTTACATACCAGAAACCTTGTAACCAATCAGTAGAGCATTGGCTGCAGTTAGCCGCAAGTGTGATATTTTACCATGCGAAACACATCGGTACTTATAATACGTCAAGCCGCTGACCCAACATGTCGTTCCACTCGCTAGGTATCTCCAAAGATTCTCTACTACATGATCTTTGGTATCTCCACGGCCTTCTAAAAATAGTCTGTGGGTATCCCAGGAGGTGATGACTTCACATTACTAAAATTAGCCACCAATCAGGCAGGTGCATCGTTCTACGTTTAGCTGCATGTGCCTAGATCTAGTAGTGTTGGTACAGGGTATATCTTATAGAGTGAGAGGGAGGACAGGTCGCGGCTGGGATAATAAGTGAAAAATTCAGAAAGCAGGCACAGTAAATCGGGAATGCAATTCAGCTCCAACGGGATACAGGTAGGACCAGAAAATTAATGAGTTAGGTCCTAACCTAGAGTGCCGGAAAAGAGGTCTCTCTTTTTAAAATCTTTATTTAAAAGAAATATATCACGAGAAAGATAACGGGAATTGTAAATGTAGATTTTTCATGACACACTCACAAGATATAATATGCTGCTCCATATTATGAAACTGTTTTTATTCTCTTGTTAGTCTACATCCTCAGATTTTAGAAGCAGCAGATGGCTATTCTTCTTCTGCTCCCTAATTAATTCTCAGTGAATAGGCTCTCAGAGGTTTGTCAAACTACAGAACAGCATCGTCTCTTGTGGTCTCTCTCTGTACATGTTGCTTTTAAACACGGTCTGCTTAAGACCAAAAAAAGCCTGTGTTTAACTTTTCTTACAACAGCATGACATAAAAAAATTTTCTACGATTTTCATGTCAACAAAGCCTTTTCTAAAAATGAAAATTGCTGGTACAAAAGACGCAATTAATTTATGCATACCTACGGCTTTTATTATTTTTTTCATTCCTCTTTCACTTTGCTCTAAGCTCAGCTGTGGATGGGTGACTGTCAAGAGGTGTAGCTGTGCATCAATGATGACTTGTTACAGAATATGGTATGTTTCTAAAGAGATGAAAATTTAAGCAAGAATTGGTTTTGTGTCTGAGGATGCATGATGAGTTTTGTTACTGGAGACCCAGCAAAAAAAAAATTCAAGTACTTATTACTTAAAGTAATGGAAAAGATATTGTTGTTATAATGATGAAAGTTGTGTGTTCAGCTAGTGGTGTTGTTGTTCATTATAATAATAATGCTTCAAAGAGTAGTTTATTCTACGATTGAAGAGAATGTGTACAAGCTGACCATAATTCCAAACTTTAAAAAAAATTGGGCAACCCAGGAGCTCTTTTCTTCTGGCTTATTTCAAATTCCAGAATGAGCTTTAGGTCTTATTTGTTCACTTTTAAAACACATGGGGGCTACCCCGAAAAATGCTGTTTTGAGAATATCGAAGGTAAAGTTTTTGCCCCTTGTTCAGTTTCTTTAAAAGACAAGGACAGTTTTCTTTATTACCAAATAAATGTACACACTAATGAAACCAAACTTCTCCTATAGATAGGGCAATACCCACTTTAGGTATAGGTCAAGATTTCTGGAAACGCTCGAAATCTGGGTTAGCCCGCTTGTCCTTAAAAGCAATCATTTATCTAATTAATTACCTGTAAAAAGTTTCTTGAATATTCTTTTTCTGATCGTAGTATTGAGGATGTTTTGTAAAAACAGTAGAACAAAAAATTTATTAAACATTTTTTATTTTGTTTTTCAGTATGGTCTCGGACTTTTTCTACCCTAACATGGGTGGAGTGGAGAGTCACATTTATCAACTATCTTCATGTCTTTTGGAGAGAGGTCACAACGTTGTCATCGTCACACATTGCTACGGTGACCGCCAGGGCATTCGCTATTTGTCTAATGGGCTAAAGGTATTTCACTCTGAATTTCCTAGCCAGCTATCTTTGAGTTAGTTTGAATCTTTTCTGAGAATTTTTTTGCGAATGTTATTAAGTTTGTAAGTTGTGTGACTTTCAGATCTATTTTCTAGCTTCTTAAAATCAGTTGAGCAGCTGAGTTAGGAGAATGAATTTAATTTACTGTTTTTTCATCATTTGTGTTTAATGCATTTGAAGCTTTATCATCTGAAAGCTTTCTAGAGGTTTATTGTAAAAGCTCTGCCAAAGTCAAGCTTTCTTTCACTTTCTTGATCAGCAAGGTGGAGAGGTGAGCTTTATTTAATGTGTTGAAGATGTCCTGCATTCCCTAAGGCCTTTTTGTTGGGACTAGCTATGAATTTATCTGGATATTTTCAATGCTTTTCAAGTTTTATGCAGTCCTCTTTCTGGATTTCTCTAATGGTAGATTATTCCCATGTGTGATGAGTAGAGGCTGCTGCTGTTTGAAGGTTCTGGCCGTCGCTTTGTGGAAAATCATCGACATTTCCATAAAGATTTGTTGGTAGTCTGGGGCAGGCAATGACTAAGTAAGTATTTGTCTTTGAAGTGTGGATTGTCTGAACTATTTTTTAGTCTTGAAATAAAAAATATCAAAATCCGTTCTGTATGTTTTCTGTTTCCAGGTGTATTACCTGCCCTTCCCACCCTTCTACAATCAGTGTATTCTGCCGACCATCTTTCCATCCTTTCCCCTACTGAGAAATGTTTTTATACGAGAAGGCATACAGATTGTGCATGGACATTCAGTAAGTTTATAAGCAACTTGTTTGGGCTTCTTATGTATACTCTCATTTACAGAAAAATATGAAATATATCAGTGTCAGCGAAATAAAATTTATTTTTCAAAACTGTTTTTTCGTAGCATTTTATTTTTTAACAGAGTATAATTCTGAAGTGGTGTCATCAAATTCAGATCTTATTTTGAAATTAAATGAATGGGTGGAAAAAGGTAGAGAAAAAAATGATTTATTAATTGAGAAATGTTACCTCTCAAAGACATGTGGAAAGACAAATTCTTCTCTTGGCACCTTATTTCAGGCTTTCTCAACTTTGGGCCATGAGGCAATGTTTCATGCTCGAACCATGGGCCTACGCACTGTGTTCACCGATCACTCTTTGTTTGGTTTTGCCGATGCCAGCTCCATCCTGACAAACAAAGTCCTGAACTTTGCCCTGGCAGACTGTACCCACACCATCTGTGTGTCCCACACCTGGTAACTTCTCGCTGTGTACACTGTAGTTCAGTTTTTGTAAGGGTTTGACAGCACTTACGACACAAATAGGTCGTATATGTTTCACAGATTAGAGGAGCTACTACTAACTAGAAAGTAACAAACAAAGAAAAGAAGGAGGAGATATCAGATAAGGAGATAGATGTATGATAGGAAAGAAAGAGCAAACCACATCAGAGCACTTGCCATGGGATGTATGATAGGAAAGAAAGAGCAAACCACATCAGAGCACTTGCCATGGGATGTATGATAGGAAAGAAAGAGCAAACCACATCAGAGCACTTGCCATGGGATGTATGATAGGAAAGAAAGAGCAAACCACATCAGAGCACTTGCCATGGGATGTATGATAGGAAAGAAAGAGCAAACCACATCAGAGCACTTGCCATGGGATGTATGATAGGAAAGAAAGAGCAAACCACATCAGAGCACTTGCCCACCACCCACTTTGTGTACTTTGTGTGTGTGCATAGATGTTATGTTTGTGTACATGTGTTCTGGGTGAGATGTGGATGCATTTTTACGTATGTGTATGGGTGTGGGCTTAGGTGTGTGTGTTTGTGCATGAAAGTAAGTGTACAATTGTATCATGCGAGTATAGCAGTTCCTTCAAATACATGAGTTCTATAATGTTCTATACATGTTCTATAAGTTAAAGAATAAAGAGTTCAGGTAAATAAATTGAAAATAAAAATTCTATTATTTGTTGAATTTGTTTTTTTTCACAAGTTGGTTCTTTATTAGCAAGCTATTGATCTTTCATGATTAACAGTTTCAGGTCTTCTTTACCTCAATGTCTTGTAAAACGAATAAATAATGTCTTATTTGATCCTGTTTGGTGCAAAGTGTGGGCAAAACCAAGTATTTATTTGAACGTTTAAAAAAAATAAAAATTTATATTAAAAAAATAATTTTTTGTTGTTGGTGGAAATTGTGAATTAATCTGAAAGGAAACAGTCACAGCACCTACACCCTGAGGCAAAAAAATGTAAATGCTGATAGAAATCTTTGCTATGTTAGCCCTGGCTGAAAATAAGTTGACAATATCTAACAAAACACAACTATGCAATCTCTCATATTTATTGACTATGGTAGCATACTGCTGTCCTTGTACCTATTAAACATATTTTTTCTTCTTCTCAGCAAGGAAAACACTGTGCTCCGGGCCAACGTTTCACCGTCTTTGGTCTCAGTCATCCCTAACGCTGTGGACCCGACAGTGTTCCAGCCAGATCCAAGCAAACGAGACCCGGACAAAAGTAAGACAACTGTATTATGCACGTCTGATTGTACAAGGAAAGGAGAAGCTGAGTTACAGAACAGTTTGTGGGACATGCTTTGTTAAATACAATGAGAAAATTCAGAACAAGCTCTCAAGAAAGAAGTAGGGAAATAAAATTGGAAAATTAGAAACATTTCCGTAGCATTACTCGTCTTCACACTCTATTAATCAGCAAGCCTGTACAATGCACTGATAGTCATGTATCACCTCGCTTCTGAGATGGGAGAGTGAGGATGCAGGAAGATGTACAAATGGTCATCAGAAATCTGGACATCAACTGGACATGAGAGAAATTTTAAGACTTGAGACTGGACGATGACAGCACATTCTGACCACTGGTAGGTCCTACTTCCTTTCTTTCCTTCTGTTGTTTCTGTCTATCTGTCTTGCTTCTTCCCTGCTCAATATGGCCTTTATTGTGTCAATCTACTTCTCTTTACTCAAACTCAAAACTGACTATTTTGTATATTTGATCCACTTTAATTTTTTCTTCCACCCAGTAACAATTGTGGTGATTAGTCGTCTTGTGTACAGAAAAGGAATGGATCTTCTGGCTGGTCTCATTCCCATTATCTGCTCCAAGTACCCTCAAGTCCAGTTTATTATTGGTATGTTGTGGTTGTACAGTTAATCATTGGTATGTTTTGGTTTTGTCCAGTACATCATTGGTACGTTGTGGTTCACAATAGAAGGCTATGGGCTACTGGGAGTGAACCTCCCTCCCCCCCACCCCTGGGGATTTTTTGCCACCATGATTTTCTGAAAGGGTAGGACCTAGGGACTTCCCCCCCAAAAAGTTTGCACCAAAATGTTGGCAATCTACAGAGTTACGGCCCTTGATTGTCCAGAAATTAAGAAAATACTTGATTTTTATGTTGGGGTTCTTTGTGAAGCAAAAAAATGTGTACTTTCATATGATGTAAAACTCAAATATTATAAAATGATATAAGTGTTGTAAAAACATTTTTTTTTGCTAATTAATTACAAGGTGCAAAGAGGAAAAAAGAAAATTCAAAGGCTGATTTCTAAAAATCTATAGAAATGATTAATTCCATTGCTTCAGATCTCCTATAACCGGGTACAATAGTTTTCTGATAGGTACAGTTTGACTTAAAGTTTGAGGCACAAAATGAGCAGGATTTTGTGCAAAATAAAGCTAGCTGTAGAGGGTTGCTGTTCATTCTTTTGAAAAAAAAAACAACCTGTGTGTCAATGTGTGTGTAGTTCAGGGAAAGAGCCTAATGTGATTTCCCTTCAAACAACATAAAGTGTGTTCTAGTTACAAACCTGTCCTTATAACTTAAGCCTGTTGTTGTTACCAATTCAGAACTTAAGCCCGAGAAATTAGTACAGGTAGTTTTGATTTTCAAGTTTTAAATAAGAATTTTGGGTTTGTAATGAAGTAATATCCGTGTATTTAAGTTAGGACAAGCAGTTATATATATGAATGATTTTCAATTTTTAAGTTTAAGTTTGCTTTTGTAATATACAACAAATGAACAGTGGAATCCTCTTAAATCAAACACAGTAAATCTGAAAACAGGTGATGACGTACATGTGTGTTTGTGTGTGTGTTTGTGTTTAATGTAGTCAAACTCATGTGTCTATATGTCCAGGCGGTGACGGGCCCAAACGTATCATCCTGGAAGAGGTGCGGGAACAGTACCAGCTGCTGGACCGTGTGCTCATGTTGGGGTCGCTGCAGCACAGCCAGATCAGAAACGTAAGGACCTCAGAATGGAGAGTGGAGAGTGGAGGGGACTGCTTCTCTCATACCACCCAGCATTTATCCTGTGATGTTACTTTTTACATACAAGTGAAAGTTGCGTTTTGTGGATGAGTGATTTTGCAAGGCTTGTCTCAGTGTTGATCTACTGTGCATGTTCCCTAATGGTATTACAGTTGAACCTGCTCTAACGGCCACCTGCCCAAGATAATCACCTGTACAAATGGCAACTTCTGATTTCTCACTTGCGTTGTTTTAGTGGGTTTTTTCACTTTAAAATGACGCTGTCCAAGATATCTATCTGTCTAGGACAACCGCTTTTCTCCTCAACAATGGGTGGCTGTCATGGACAATTTGGCCAGTACTTTATTCATAAACGTGAAAGTTGTGCTTTTTAGATGGATTTTTTTTGGTGCAAGACTTTTCTCATTGCTGATCCATGACATCTTCTGTATATAAGAGAAATGGAGTAAATATATTATGGAAATGTTGAGCTTCTGATATGCTTCAAGTGTTGATCATTCAGGAGTGTCCTAAAAAAATTAGTGTTATTTATATTTTTTCTTCATTACAACTGTGTTTTGGGCATGGCATTCTGATCTGTCTTTACTCGCTGGATTTTATCTCCGGGATAAATGTTTGTTACAGCTATTATAGCCTGTCCTTCTGTCTTTGAGCACTCTTGAAAATGTGGATGGTCTGCGGGCTCTCGATTTGGGTGGTTTCTTCTTTCCTGATATCTATCATCCTTATATCTTTCCTCCTTTTTAAAATATCTTACTCTCTAGTAACACCTCAAGTCTTTGGCACTTATATGACCTATTTGTGTTGCAGGTGCTGTAAAAAGCTCACAAGCAAACAAACAATGCTAAACTGTTTCACTATTGATCTATCCTGTCTTGTGGTTGGTTACGTCTTTCTAAAATGTTTTCCTCTCAGTCTTCTTGTAACTTTGTTGAGCATTTTCACGTGGGGAGTGCTCCAAGCACTTAGATAGAGCTACATACTTGTTTGATTACAGGAAATTCCAGGATTGAAAGCACACACACACACACACACACACACACACACACACACACACACACACACACACACACACACACACACACACACACACACACACACACACACTCA
>NW_004798659.1:61587-66987 GCF_000002075.1 Aplysia californica | reverse complement strand
TGTGTTGCAGTAAGTCATCTTAAGTCTGGACACTCATTTCTCAGACTGCAGGTGGTGAGCACCAGGGTCGGTGGTGTGCCGGAGGTGCTACCCCCTGGCCTGGTCTACCTCGCCGAGCCCAATGTTCAAGGTAACACACACTCCTGTCTTTGTCTAATTGTTCTGCTGACCTATACAGTCAAACCTGTTCATGGCGGTCATGACAGGTGGCCACGATGGACCGGGCCGGAGTTATGGTCCCTCACAAGACTTGACAAAGAAAATCTGAAATCGTAATCTTATCTTTCCGTTGAATTTATGTCCTTCAAAATTGTTGTGTTCTATCATAAGAGGTCCTGTGCACTGATTGCCCATACACACTCTGTCGGAGAATGGGTTCTCAGAAAACTTTTGTAGCAAGTGACCCCTATACTATGAGCAAGTTTTGAGGCCACCCTGTCACCGAAATGACTGATCGTAGTCATGTTGGACAGGGACTGCTATGGACAAGTTAAAAAGCACAAGGACGTCACAAAACAGTGGCCGTTAGTACATGTGACTGTGATGAAGAGACTGCTCAGTCTAGGATTCGAACCAAAACCATACCAACTTAGCTAACAGAGCACCCAGAAATCTTAGTTTTGTCAATAAAATTGAACTGGCTTAAAACTTCACTTAGATTTATATAAGTGTAGATTTTATTTCCATTTTGATATGAGGAAAAAATCTCTTGGATCATTAGAATAACCATAAAAAAAAAAAGTATTCCAAGTGAACCATTTTAGTTGATTCTGCTGTTAGTAGTTTCAGCGTTTAAAGTGCATTATCTTTTATATCAAGGAAGTCAAGATCTGAAAGGAGGGAAGGAATCTACTGCCTCTATCACACATCTATGTCTACCGCCCAGGCAGAGCTGTATCATGTATACTGCTTTATGATAATCTGTCAAGACACAAAAGGCCACAGAGAGAGTTTTAAGACGGCTTTATATATATATCCTAGAGTCTTTGGGTCAAATTAAATTTTGTTATTTTTTCACTTGTTCAAAGTAGATGGTCTTTTCTAGCTTTAACATGAATAATGTTTCATTATTGTAGTCTGCTAATTTTTCATTCCCTACATAATAAAGACACAATGCATTGGTGAAATTTCATTTTCTCAACAGCACTTGCTCAAGAACTGGAAAATGCAATTGAAGACAGAATTCAAGACAGGTGCTTGCCTCCGGAAGAAATGCATAACCGCATCCGAAATTTGTACTCATGGCATGACGTGGCTCGGAGAACTCATTTTGTCTACGACAAGGTCATGACCTCGCCGGTTCCCGACACGACAGAACGGTTGCAGAAGTAGGAACTCGTTGAACTTTTCTACTTTTTCTTCTTTTTGATGCAGGTTTTGCTTGAGTTTTTGTTCCTTCCAAGTACAAAAATATGTCTTAGAAACGTCAGCCCTTTCCTCAGACCCTTAGAGGAATGAACTGTTCTAGAAAAGAAGAGAAAAGCTTGATTCTAATTTGACTTTTGTCCCGACTAAATTCATTGTAAATAAGCCATGTAAAAAACAGGGTGGCCAGGAAAGTCAGAAATTGGTAGAAAAATTTTTTTTACGTCAGAAAAGTTGGATTTTTGTTGGAAAAAAATTTTGTTACGACGGAAATGGTTGGATCAATGTCAGCAATGAAAGGAAATTTGAGGAAATCTGTAAATTGCCTCTTGAAAGACCTGGGAAAATATATTTGAAAACCAAATCGGATAACGTCCTTAAGTTCATTTTTGCTGGTCGCGATTGTGATATTCATTCGGCTCTTCCCGGTCTGAGAGTACGTTAGTGTCATGCGAACAGGCAGCTATAGCGTCTAGCGGAAGTGTATGTGTGATACCGAGGCTCAATCTGGAAAATCAAGATCTACTTTCGCTTTCATTACCACCCAGAAATTTGCTGGTAATAGTCTGATAACACTACATTGTAACATGCAGTTTGTGCATTACAAAGGCTGTGTTGCCATGAAAATAAATCAATATACGTCACCGTCCTGTCACTTGTGAAAAAAGAAAAGAAAGTTATACCTGAGTCATGTCAGGCTCATCATCGTGACCGGTCAGTGAACCGGCACGTACGTATGTGAGCACCGGCGAATGTTGGGTTCACCAAAGTTCATTTCAAGTCTGAGCGCTGCGAAGTATAGGACTCCGGAATGGCGGGAGTATTGATTCTTTTTAAAGATAGCCTCGGGTGAGGGAGGTGGGGGGGGGGGGGGGGGGGGTTAAAACTAAGCGGGGGGAACCAACCGACTGGGACGGCTAATTTTAGCTTTAGCATTTAGAATTTTTATTTCTACTAGAGCTCTCTGCAAAGCGCGTGTTGGTGCAAGCCTTGTGTGGAATCAGGATCCGTCATACCTTGTAAGCTGTGTTATTGAACTATAGGGTTCGCGTTTCATTGGATTGGTGATAGTCGCTCGCCACGGTGATATATAACATAATAATTATACATAATATATACATATTTATACATGCATATATACAGTCGAACCTGTGTAACATGGCCACCCATTGTCAAGGAGAAAAGTGGCCATATAAGGCAGGTGGCCGTCTTAGGCAGGACTGATCAAGATGAAGAAAACAAACCATTCCTTTCTGAGGTCTGAACCGAAAGTAGCCGCATTGTTGTTGTTGATATTGTTGTTGTTGTTTTTTTCGCTGGGTGGGGGCGGGGCGGTCTTTTGTTGCTGCTTTTGTACAAAGGTGACAACAAAACAAAATGTGTCAGACAAGGAGGACCAAGTGCTAGGGTAAAACAAACACACGGGTCGCCACTACTCGGAGAACGAGCGACGCTTCTGTCACAAGTTCATGTTGACGTCCATTGTTTGTTTGTTACAGACTGGATAAACAGTGACCCCTCATCTCACTTCCGATTTGTGTATGAGTTCTGGGCAGGGCTTATGGGTTATGAAGGATCACACGCTTATCTCACCAGAAGCTGAAAATTTGTTACCTATTGGTCCACAGTGGGAGGGGCCTATGCAACTTGGTCGGTTGGAGGGACAACCTAAAAATAACGACAGGTGATTTGATTATGACGGCTCGCCCACAACGCCAGGGGCCAATGCATGATTTATGACAAAACGTTATGGCGTCACTAAGGTGGCCGTCTAAGACAGGCGTTATTGCTTGGTGTGATAGGAGTTATGTGTTAAAATATGGTGGCTGCGGCCACGTTGGACAGGTTCCCGTTTTACACAGTTAAATTATATAGAAATAACGCAAGGGGGGAAATGGAAAGTGGCCATTTGTACAGGTGGCCGTTTTATAGAGGTTGCCGTCAGGGCAGGTTCAACTGTATATTGATCTTAAAATCATATGTCTTGATCTTCATGACTTTGTGAAAAGAAGAAACTTTGTGAACTGAACTCAGTCACAACGCAGAGTGTGAGTGACTAAGTTGGTTAGTGAAAGTGACAGCATCTAGATTCTTGATCTATGACCATGGATAAACTCAGCAAGATAGGCTTGTAGGAGATTGACAGCACTTGGCATACTGAAACTTAGGCCAAAGACAGACTTTTTTCTTGTGATAGTTGTGACTATATGTGTAGAGTAGATTAAGGGAGAACTAGACTAGATCCAGTATCATGGGAAAGTGCTGCTTCATCAATACTGAGTGGTTGTCCGACCCTAAATATTCAGAATGATTGATGGAATACCCAAAATGACAAAAGCAAGTTTATATGTAAGTATTGTTCCAAGGTTTATATCATCGGCTTTTCAGGTGTAAAGGCTTTGAACACTCACATGGTATCTCAAAAGCACATGGAAACCCAAACCAGCCAGTGTGGATCCAAATCTTTTCTTAGCTTTACCTAGAACAGAACAAGTACAAGTGTTGTGAGAGATACTGAAAGGAGCACCAACAGTAATAGTGATCAACCAGAGCAGTTGTTGACATGAGTCTTCTCTTACGTAAGATGTTTTCAGACTCTAAGATAGCTGAGTTTTCAGTGTAATCGCACAAAACTTGACCACCTTGGAACATTTGGGATCGCATCGGTGATCAGGTCGGCTATCCTAAGATGTAAACGAAATAACCCCTTCTACGTGATTCTCTTTGACGAGAGTCTTAACGCTGACAATGACAAGAAACAACTTGACTTATAGTAGTAGCATTTTTGTTGGCGTGGTAGGATTTTTAGGAGTGAGATTTCCCTGGTCACCCTGAAAAAACAACTCTGGCTTCTTTGTTTTGTAGAGTGATGGAACAGAGTATTTGTCAAAAGTGCATTATATTGATTGTAGGTTTTGTTAGTTGTGGGGCACAGTGTAAACTCTCCTAATTAGTTTGGATAAAACTTTCTCTGACCATGTTTGTCTCTGGACCGATGACAACTTTCTTAACCAACCTGAAAGTAGACACATTTGAGAAGAGAAAAAAACCAAACACTTTAGTTTACTTAATACAAATTAGCAGCTCCTGATGTCACAAAGTCTTCCATTCTGTCTATTCTTGATATTGTGGAAATAAAATGTTTGTGGCCTTGAATAATGTTGCTTTTACATGGTTATCCTGACCGTGACAAATACTCCTGTGAAAGTTAAGTAAAGTAAACCCTTCTATCTACACTCTTTGAAGGAATTGATACTGTTGAGGGAGATTTTTTCTAAAAAGAGAGAAAAAGATATGGAATCTCTATGAGGGGAAGGATATTTGGAAAATTTCAAGTTCTTCTTGATAGCCAAAGTACATTATGTTTTCTATCAAGGTAATAGGTGGGTGGCAGGTGAGCTGGTAGGTTTTCTCCTTCTTTCGTAACAACATCTGTTGTCCTTATCTCTTCTCCTCCTTTTCTTTGCATGTTATTTTCTAGTAACACCTCTGATCTTTGACGTTTATATAACTATTTATGTTGCAAGTGCTGTAAAACTTTTACTGTAACAATCTTTCAAGATAACCTCCTGTCCTACGATGCACTCACCAGGTTCAACAACTGCGGGAGGGTGAGTGGCAAACTGTTCATGCTCACTGCCCTGCTCAACATGATCCTGCTCTACATCCTGGACTGGTTCTGGCCAGCTCTGGTCAGTGGTATTTTGCACATAGGGAGAAGTCTTGTCATTTTGTACGATAGACAGGGAGAGGTCTTGTCTGTTTGTCTGATAGACAGGGAGAGGTCTTGTTTGTTTGTCTGATAGACAGGGAGAGGTCATGTCTGTTTGTCTGATAGATAGGGAGAGGTCGTCAGTTTGTGTGATAGACAGGGAGAGGTCATGTCTGTTTGTCTGATAGATAGGGAGAGGTCGTCAGTTTGTGTGATAGACAGGGAGAGGTCTTGTCTGTTTGTCTGATAGACAGGGAGAGGTCTTGTTTGTTTGTCTGATAGACAGGGAGAGGTCATGTCTGTTTGTCTGATAGATAGGGAGA
>NW_004798659.1:24271-61338 GCF_000002075.1 Aplysia californica | reverse complement strand
AGGGAGAGGTCTTGTCTGTTTGTACGTTAGACAGGGAGAGGTCTTGTCTGTACGTTAGACAGGGAGAGGTCTTGTCTGTTTGTACGTTAGACAGGGAGAGGTCTTGTTTGTACGTTAGACAGGGAGAGGTCTTGTCTGTTTGTACGTTAGACAGGGAGAGGTCTTGTCTGTTTTTTTTGATAGACAGGGAGAGGTTTTCTCAGAGTGAGTGTTTGAGGGCGTTGTAGACAGCAAAAGATCTTTTCAGTTTGTGAGTGTTTGAATGTGTGAAATCCGCAGCTTGCATTGTATGCTTCTTGGGAAGCCGAGAATGTTTCTACAAGTGCAAGGGTCTGCTGGAGTAATATTAGTTTTACAGAGCTTAGAGCATGTTGTAGAGAGGTGTTTTTACATCCCCATTGACACAATTTTGATCATTTAGTACGTGGGCTTCATGTCTGTCCGGCCCAACCCAGGCGAAGAGGGAAATAGTAACATCCCAGCAGACAGACCGAGATACTCGATAGAAATTCTCCATTTCTCCCCACTTGGGAATAAAACCCAGGTCTCCTGTGTGCAATGGTGAAGCACCTAACCACCACACTGCAGATGCCGATACAAAGACCGGGGACATACTGATGATAGTTAGCTCAACTGTCGTCATGCTGAACTATAGCACAGATGACTTCATTTTGAGTCCTTTTATTGAACATGGGTTTGTTTTGGGAGTTTCCGAGGCTCTGGGTTAGTCCTATCGGAGATGGATGATAAATCTGAAGGCTCAGCCTGGTCACCAGTGTTTTCACTGTTTTAATGATCATCAAAGTGAACTAAAGCCATACCAAACAAAGATTGTGTGGGGACTTTTCTGTGCTGGTTTTGATTTTCTTCACACATAGATAACCTGCCGGGAAGAACACACTCTTTTGGTATTTTCACATAGATTGTTGGTGTGTGCTCAGGTGTAGTTTGCTCCTTCTTTCCTATCAAACATCTGTCGTCCTTATCTCTCCTCCTCCTTGTCTTTGTATGTTATTCTCAAGCAACGCCTCTAATCTCCAACACTTATTATGACTTGTGCTGCAAGTGATTATGAAACTGTTACAAAAACTTTTAAAAAAACTAAAACTCACATAGCAGTACTTTACAGTTTCTCACATCTGTATAATTTTTTTTTTTTAATGTCATTCCTTTCAGTCTATCGAGCTGGCACAAGACTGTAAGAGGATCCAGAGTCTGAGGCAGGGGACAGCTGGCTCTTGTTCTCCTATAGGAGGAACAGACGAAAGATGAAGACGTGTGCATGTGCTATCCTTGTGTTTGTTCACATTTCAACGAAGAGAGGAAATCCAATAAAAATACAGCGTAGACAGCCTAGCACGCACAAGGCGAAATCAACCAGACTCAGAAACTTTTCAATCTCATGTACGAATTTCACTGTGCACATGATTTGAATATTAAGAATATACACATATTGAGAACAAATTCGAAGCCTGAAAATCTATTCGCTGTGTGCATGTTTTGCTATGATGCGTGTTGGGCTGTATAAGAAGGGAAGTGGAGTGGGCTTCGACCGACCCGCCTCTTCCTGAAGATCTCAAACCTTAAAATCTGCTGCTGAGAG
Organism: Aplysia californica; assembly: GCF_000002075.1. NCBI lineage: Eukaryota > Metazoa > Mollusca > Gastropoda > Aplysiida > Aplysiidae > Aplysia > Aplysia californica. The sequence goes on along the minus strand of NW_004798659.1, from coordinate 59,735 downwards.
TGACAAAGACCCAAAGGGTAAACCCCTCCTCTCACAGCCAAATGTGAGGTGTGTCGTGAACAAAATGAGTTACTTTTCAGATTTGAGTCCTGTGGACATGGCTACATACATCAAACTTACAGGTTGGGTTTGTACATGAAATTATAAAAGGCAATTTAAACTTGAAGAAAATGGCATCCATTGGAAATCTACCAATTTGTTCACTGTGTTGATTTTCAGCGGATATCTCCCAAAGTCCAACCCTTCGTCCTCGTCGGGGAAAGTAGAAACAGGACAAAGTAGGGGATAGCTGGGTCTGGGTGAAGTACGGTGTGACTTTATGTAACTGAGGCGTTACGCTAGCAGTGAAGGCCGACCTGGGTCACCCCGAAACGTTGCTGGCTAAAGGGGCTCTGGTGAAACCGTGACTGGCCTAGCAAGCCAATGGCGGATAATTAATGCTACGAAACAATCAAAGGAGAAAACATGGACAGATTCAAACGGGAAAACGACCAAGAAAAGTAAACGGACAGCGAGTTAGAACAATGATTAAAATAGGCACATGGAATGTCAGCGGACTTGGAGACAATGAACCAGAAATAGTGGATTTCATGGAAAGAAAGAAAATAGCAATCATGGACTTGTGAGACATAAGGAAGAGAGGCAACCACAGCAAGCTGACCCATAAAGGCTACCTCCTGATCTGGAGCGGAACACCTGAAAATGGGAGAGCCAAACACGGTGTAGCTTTCATCATACACCCAGCCAAAATGGATACAATCTATGAAATCAATCATATCTCAGAGTGAATAGTGAGCCTAAAACTCATAGAGGGTGGCAAAACAACAACGTACATCCAAACATACGCTCCCTGTAACGACAGCTATACAGAGGAAGATAGACAATCATATTTCCAAGACCTGCGTGACCATGTTAACACCATCAAGAACAAAGAAGATATTTATCTTGGGAGATTTAAATGGCAGAGTTGGACAAAGAAGAACCCCCTGGGAAGAGTACTTGGGACCCCACAGCGATAAAGATACAGACTGCAACAGCAATTGAGAAATGATACAAAACCTATGCGCTGAACCCGACATGATGATTACGAACACATTTTTCCAACATAGACAAAGCCAAATCAAGACCTGGTACAAATGGAGTGACCTGCACCATGCGTCACAAATTGATTTCATCCTGATGCGCAGAAAACAAAGACATACAGCCAAAGATTCGAGAGCGGTTTCAAACTACATCATCAACACGGACCACAGACCTGTGATACTTACTCTCACAACCAACAACGTAAAGCTAACATAGAAGAACAGGGGAAAACCCACGACTAACCTAAGAAAATTGGAAGAACCAGACATCAAGAAAGCAGTCGAGGATGACATTACCAAGGAGTACTTTAAACTGTCACCTGAGATCAAGGACATAGAAGACGAATGGCAAATATTCAAAAAATCCCTGTCAGAAATACTGAAAAACAGTTGTGGCACAAAACGAATACATGTAGGTGGAAACAAAGGCAGAACAACATGCTGGTGGAATGATGAAACCAAATAAGCAATTAGAATGAAAAAGAAGAAATTCAAGAAATGGCAGAAGTCAAAGACTGAAGAAGACTATATAGAATACAGGAAAGCGAGAAGAGAGACCTATAGAATCATCAAAACTGCAAAAGGAAATGCATGGAAAATATTTGGCGAGAAACTGACCAAAATCTGCATGGAAAGCCCAAGAGAATTTTATAAAAGTGTGAAGAGCATGCGGATAAGGAAAGACCCTTACAACCCGAAATGCATTATAAACGACAAAGAGGGAAACGCCATTGTCGGCAAACATGCAATTAAGAAAAGATGGGAAAATTACTTCCAAGAACTGCTGAACCCTGACGCTTGCCATGGACAACAAGTAGAGTTCCAACCATCATATGGAGATCAAACAGAACCACCAATACTTCCCAGTGAAATAGAAAAGGCACTCAATACCAGCCCCAAGAACAAAGCCCCAGGACCAGATGACATCACAGCGGAAGCCATAAGAGTTTGTGGAAACACCGGTATACTGTGGCTGAGGCGAATTTTCAAATGAGCCTGAGAACCCAAAAAAATGCCCAGAAGACTGGCAGAAAGCCATAGTGGTACCATTATGCAAAAAAAATGGCAACAAACGCGACTGCACAACATACAGAGGCATCTCATTGTTAAGCCACTCAGGAAAAATGTATGCGAAGATACTAGAGCAGCGCATAAGACCTATTGTAGAGAGAAATCTGTGCAAAGCTCAGTTTGGATTCCGAAAGGGAAGAGGACGCACGGATGCTGTATTCGCATTACGACAGATATGCGAGAAAACAATCGAACACAACAAAGAATCCAACATCGTCTTTATAGACCAGGAGAAGGGTTTTGACAGAGTAAACCATGCAAAACTCTGGAAGTTTTTTGGAAGACCCTCGAAAAGTATGTCGTCAGAGAACAAATGTTAGATAATGTCAGAGTTCTATATACCAACAGCAGAAGCTCAGTAAGAATGAAGGAAGGCAATACAGACTGGTTCAAAGTAAGATCTGGAGTACGACAGGGATGCGTTCTATCTCCTCTCCTGTTTATAATATATATGGACACAATAACGCAAGAAGCAAACCAAAGCCCAGAAAGCCTAAATGAATTTCTGTTCGCAGACGACCATCATAACCAACAAAGCCTCCAAAATCACACTACTGAACTCAACAACACCTGTAAGAAATTCAACATGAAAATAAGCACATAAAAAACAGAAGTTATGAAAGTGAGCCGAAACCATAGTCCCCTGAACATCCATGTCAATAGTAAACAACTGAAACAGGTGAAGGGGTTCAAATATCTTGGCAGCACTTTTTCTGAAAACGGATCCATAGACAGAGAAATAGAAATGCGCACTCAAAAAGCCAACGCTGTCACCTACCAGCTCACACCCCTCCTATCTCATCCAAACATCTCCATGGACACAAAGAGACAGCTTATCACCTCAATATTCATACCAACATTATGTTATCAGTGCCAGACCTGGACCTTACCCAAAACCCATGAAAGCAAAATCACTGCATGCGAAATGAAATGTCACTGCAAAACCCTTAACATCACAAGACGAGACAGACAAAGAAATGAAGAAGTAAGAGCAGCTATCGGCACTGAGTCCTGCCTGCGTTGCATAGAAAGACAGAGGATAAAATGGTTTGGCCACCTGTTACGCATGTCACCTGACCAGCCAGCCTCGAGAGCCTACAACACCAAGCACTCAAGCTATAAAGGAAGAGGAAGGCCACGCAAAAGGTGGATCGAAGGTGTCAAGGAAACCCTAAGAAAACATTACATCACAACTGAAAGAGCTGCGGAGCTGGCCTACCATAGAAAACTGCATCTCCCCTTGACGCTTAACGGTAACAGAGGATGAAAAAGTTAAAAAAAGTAAAAGTAAAAGTATCTCCATTCTTGGAGTGTAAGATGTACCTCATTTTGCCAGCACGCCTCATAACTGAGGTTATGATAGGAAAGGGACCAGCTTGGTGCTATGTGATTGTGCTGTGAATGTATTTCTTTGTGCTAGCCAGAGTACATACAGTGAGATCTGCTTTAACAGTCACCTGTTCAAGACAGTCACCTGTGCAAACAGCCATTTCCCACTCTGCCTTGCACTTTTTAATGTGTTATGATAACAATAACACTGTTCACCAAGATGTCTACCTGTCTGAGACAATCACTTTCCTTCTCAGCAAAGGTGGCCGTTTTTGACAAGTTAGACTAATACAGTGGGTGTCGCATTCAACGAAGTTGCCGGGACCGGCTTGTTGTTCTCATTGGATCTGATCTCTCGTTGAACGTGACAAAGGCTAAAGAAAAGAAAGGAGACATGTTATTATACATTATTTACACAATGTACCAATACCAGTAATTAAACAGTTGTTACCCCTTATGACGAAAATCTCAAACATCATCAGCGTCGCGAGTTTGAGCTGTTTTCTGACCGTTATTTCTGCATTATATATTTTTTTACTGGAACACTTCTCGTGTCGAAACATACCCTCTCACATCTAGGCCTAGATCTACATAAAGTGAAGGCAGGAGCTTGGATTTTCAGATCAGGGAAAGAGAAGAAAATTTTTTAAGATGAAGGTTTCGATCTAGACCTACCCATCCAGAGTTCATCCAGTTTCATACAGCCCCAAGGCGGTTATACAGTTGTTTTAAGCTCCTTGCACAGCCTGCATAGCGTTCCAACCCATCCCTACCGTAGGCTAACCCTCGCCCACCCTCTTGGCTTTGGGCCCACCCTCTTGGCTTTGGGCCCGTATTAGGAGGCCCACTAGATCTAGCAATACAATGTGTTAGGAATCGAGGATGGGCCTTGTGCTTCACGTGAGATGGAGAGAAAGGAGAAACATTTTTCGCTTTTGGGGCCGCTAATTGCTTTTATTTGGTTATCGCGACTTCTGTCCATTTGCAACCTCGTTGGAGCTGACGTACATTTACAAAGAGATATAGAGGAAAATCGGGGATTAATGATTACCTCGTTGGAGCCGACTTCTCGTTGAATGTGACCTCGTTGAATGCGACACCCACTGTATTTATTGTGAAAGAAAAGGGAGCTTTTGCTTCACCATGTTAAATATTGTTTGTGCGCATTAATTTGATGTGTGAATGTGTACGTAAGTAAGTAAGGAAAAAGAGAAAAAAATAGTGAGACAATGTTTGTGTTACCTTTTCGAAAATGGTTGAGTTGGTATTTTAATGCATTGATAGTGCTGAGAACTGGAAGGTAATATTGCAGGACAAACTAAAGATAAGCAAACATCAGTTCAACTCAAATTCATGTCAATGTTTCATTTGTTAAATTTTTACACTGCCTATTGAGATGATATACAGCGAAGTCTGCTTAAACTGAAACTTAAACCGAAAGAAAAGAAAATTCCTTTTTTTTTTTCTTTGAGTTGAGCAACCTCTCTAATTAAAAAACTGAGATAAACCTCAGGTTCTGCAGATTTTGAAGCGGACTCTAGTGTATTACACTTAAACTGTGCTTTACAACATACTGATAGTAAAAAAAAAAATTAAGTTTCAGAAAATTTTGGAGGACTTCCATATTTGCAACCATCATCCATCTTCAAAAGGAACTGAGATTTGGGAGAGAGAGAAAGAGAAGGAATATGATCAAAGAAGGCTTTAAATTCACATCTGGGATCGGCAAAATATGTCATTCTCTTTTACTCAAATTTACTGTTTCTCTCTTAGAAATGAGTCCTTCCATCTGTGATAAAGGCTACCTCAGAACCCACTTACTGGCTTGTGTTGCTATCCAATCATTGACCATGTTACCTGAATATAATGGGTTGTAGTTGTTTTATTTTTCATTTTTGACACTTTTCTACTGTATTTAAACATTCCTTGGATAACATTCAATGGATGACTGGATAAATCCCTTATATTCTCTGTCACTATTCTCTGTGAGTGGTTTGAAGTCACCACTGATGGGTCTTAAAACCTTCCTGTTCAACTGCTATTTCTGTCTTCTTGCATTGCTCCCAACTCTTATAAAAAGTCCTTCCTTTCGTTGATGTGCTCTTCTTGGGATCGTCACTGTTGTTAACGTTACCTTTCTGTGTTGACATTGGCCTAACATGGTAAGTCAAACTAATTGGTCAAAAGTACTTCTTTGTGCTGTTGTGCAAAGTTGTGGTTCTCTTGTCAGAAAATTGTTTTTGTAAATCCCTCTCTTGTGTTCTTTGTTATTGTTGCAACTTTTGAGAGAAAATAAAAAAATTGTAACATATTTCTAAGTTTTGTGAAACTGTCTTGGTGTTTTTAATATTGCGACAATAATAATATTTTAATGTTGTTTGAACTTTGGTTGGTGGGCGTGGCATGCTGATCTTTGTCTTTCCCAGCATTCTGTGTTTTTCAAAAAGTCTGCTCAGCATAAGTTTTCCTTTCTAGCCTTGAGCAACCATCTGTGAGACCAAAGCAGATCCCAACACTCAGGACTAGGATAAAGATAGACCTGCTTGTGTTTTAGTTTTCGTAAGTTTTACAGCACTTGCCACACAAATAAGTCATTATTATAAGAGCCGAAGGTTAGAGAGGAACAAACAAAGAAAAGGAGAGATAAGAACGACAAGATGTTTGATAGAAAGAAAGGAGCAGACCACACCAGGGCCCATCACCCACCCTCTTTCTGTGTGTGTAAATATGTAAAGCCGAGCCTGAAGTGGCATGTGTGAGCATAACACACATGAAGTCCTCCATCAAGGCACAGTGATCTCTGATCTCAGTATGTAGTAGAATAGTACAAGTACAAGGGTTGACACTCTGGGAACGCAGCAGGCAGCAAAATAAATTATAAATATATGTGAATAAAAACAATTAGCCTACAAAAATAATAATGCGAATAGATGAACAAATAAATAAAAATGGCAAAGTGGTCCGTGTTGACGTCAACCCAAAATAGCCTACATAATAATAGACCTATATTATAGATCTATAATATAATATATTATAATTTACAAAAAGTCATGCAGCTCTGACCTAGACGCTGACCTCGCCGGGCGGCCTTGACCCCGTAACCTCGGTTACAACCATAGAATATAAACCACTACATGTACTCTCTATTCACGGTTACAACGCGCCTCAGCCACGGATGACTGGTTCCCTTGTTTGTGGTGACGTTTGTTGCACCGGGCTCTGCTCTGATCAGCAGACGGCAGACTCTGCAAAACCGCTCATTGTGAGGTGTTAAACGACAACACAACTTGTCCAACGTTTGCTAATTCCCCCAAGGTCTGAATTCAGAGTTGAAAAACTGTTATAATGACGAAACTTGATCGTACCTAGGCTAAAACAGCACAGACATGGATGACTGGTGCCTCTACTATAACTATAAATTATAAATAAATCATTGATGATCAGGACGGTGCTTCATTACACCCAGTCCCACAGAATTCTACACTTCAAATCGGATTCATCAGACTGAATCGGGGCCAGCCGTTTCCGATAATAATATCCCTTCATGGACGGGGCAAAAGCTATCCTTTTTGCATATAATAATAACAACGACCGATTCAACTTGCGACGTTTAAAAAAAGCGTGTGATGTTGATGGCCATGCACAGTCGAATTGAGTCGAATTTTGTGAAATAGTGCTAAATTGTAGATATTTGCCCGTGCATGACGTCAAATCTGGCTTGCAACACTAAAAGTGTAAGTAAGGTTATTGAAGAGGCGGGACCTAGCACTTAACGTAACGTCCGTCTCCGATAGTCCAGCTGATATCAACTGAGAAAACGACACCACAGTGGAACAGAGCATCAGGAGAGTCAATGGAAAGGGACTAAAATAGAGATAGCTTATATTATCATTGTATTGAAAAGGAAGCACGCGTGAGTTACTCGGGGAAAAGCCACCCGAGTAGCCCTGCTCCGTTCGTAACCCGTACAATCAGCAAAAATACACTAAAACATCTACCGGTACATAAAAAAACACCCCAAAAACAGTGTGATGTCTGTGAATTCAGTTGTAGCCCTAATGGTAGTGTAATGGTTAATGTCTAATCAAAGGAGAGTATACGTAGACAGTAGAATGACTTTGAACTGGCGCCAGATGGTGGGACAGAGCGACAAATAGACACATCAATGTCAATGATGGTCATTGTGTATGTTGTTGGTGTTCGTGGCTTGTTTTGTTGTTGATTTTTTCTGCTTTTAACTTTTTTTTCGAGGGGGGGGGGGTGTTGTTGTAGGTGGTGTTGGTTTTTTTGTTGTTATGATTTTGTTTGTTTGTTTGTTTGTTTAAATTGTTGTTGGTTGTTGTTGTTTTTTTAGGGGGGGATATTTATAGCAGATTGAAATTGAAAAAAAAAATGATGGGAGAGAGATAATTAAGTAGAAGAGCCAGATGGTACAAAGTGGGCCTACTTGACTCTGCTATTCGCATCTTCTGATCTCCCAAGAAAACGCGGAAAAAATGAAGCTGGTAATAATACAACAAGTCGCGTCACCGGTGCACATTTTAAACCTCATGCAGTAATTTATCACAGATTTTGACAGTTATACAGAGTTGTTCGTATGCATTATATTATGTGCAGGCATAGACAGAATTCAACTGTGGGACGTCCACAGGACAAGTAAAAATGCACTGAGCATGCACGCAATGCTGTTCACCGATTAGAATAGACAGAACGTGTTAAAAAAAAGGAGATCAACGCTGTCGGCGGTCTCATGCTGACGTGGTAGTCTCTCGTCTGGGTGGTTGGCGGGTGATTTTGAACATGTGTGGCTTGCTTCTTTTTATTTTCTTATCAAATTTCTATAACATAATCATTATTTCTCTTCCTTTTCTTTGAATGTTATTCTCTAGTAACGGCTATCCTATTACCTATTTGTGTTACAACTGCCATGAGTTAGGGAAACTCTATCGAGATCTTCCCTTTACACCGTCGCCCCCACCCACCCCATTGACCCTCCTCTTCATAATAGGCCCTACTCCCATCCCTACTTACCCGCACAGGTGAGCAGCATAGGCTACAGATCAACATGTGTTACCGCTACCACCACCACCATCCTCCTCCTCCTCCTCCCCCCTCTTCTTCCTCCTCCTCCTCCTCCTCCTCCTCCTCCTCCTCCTCCTCCTCCTCCTCCTCCTCCTCCTCATCCTCATCATCATCGTCATCATCATTGCTGTAGGTCATAATACAAATTTGATTTAAATTCTAGGCCCTGCATTAATTTTTTTTTAAATCAAGGAATATATCTAAAGAGACCGATATTGCACCAAGAGAAGTGAGAAGACACTTCGCGAGTGTATGTGTGTGTGTGTGTGTGTGTGTGTGTGTGTGTGTGTGTGTGTGTGTGTGTGAGAGAGCGTGTGACGGAGGGAGGTGATAACTACATATTAAAAATGTCCCAACAAAATCCGTGTAACAATTTTAACAATCTGATCGCTGGAGAAAGTCAGTTCTAATGAAAGGCTTGTAAAAAGGAGGCGGCAGGCCATCATGGCTTGAGTCGCAGATATTATGTTAATAATTGCTTATATATTGACACAGGCCAGTCCAGAGGTAATGAACTCGTGGTGTGCACAAAAACGCGCACGGCCACACGTACGTACGATACATTCGAACACTAGCCGTACACGCAGCACGCACACACACACACACACACACACACACACACACACACACACACACACACACACACACACACACACACACAGATACACACGCATGCACTGCAAACACACACACACACACACACACACACGCACGCACGCACACACACACACACACACACACACACACACGTGCGCGGGCACTCAGATAGAAAAAAAAAGGTGGGGAGGGGGGGGGGCTGAGAGAGAGAGAGGGAGAGAGAGAGAGGGGGGGAGAGAGAGAGAGAGAGAGAGAGAGAGAGAGAGAGAGAGAGAGAGAGAGAGAGAGAGAGAGAGAGAGAGAGAGAGACAGACAGACAGACAGACAGACAGACAGAGAGACAGACAGACAGACAGACAGACAGACAGACAGAGACAGAGGCTGACAGAGAATGGGGAATGAGGGAGGAGGGATACTAGGAAACGACACGTTTTTCAAAGAGGCATAGATCTAGATCTAGTAAAAGATAGTGATGATTTCATTTAATTCTTAAATTTCCACTTTGCAAAGTTGTCATAGATCTATTAATTGTTTCTTCTCTTCTTGTCGTCTTCTTTTCACTTGGCGAACCTCCGCAAAATGAAGAGAAAAAAAAACTGGTGAGAAGAAAAACACTCAAAGGGAATGCTCACACTGAAATGTTTATTAGGATTTTAGGTATTTTTTTTACTTTCCCTCCCGTCTCACACTCAGCTACCAGTTGTCTAATTTCTACTAAATATTGATGCACTGAACACGAATATCAACTTCATTTTCGTCGCAAATTAATGGTTTTTGAAATATTTGATTGTTTTTAACCGAGATAGACATGCTTTGGACCAATCGGGGGGTTCCAGGGGGGCCTGCCCCACTGGGGTAAAAGAAAATCTGGGGGGTTACAGAGGGGCATGCCCCCCTGTTTTACACACATAATTTGATATTTTACAGTTAGATTTGAAATTGTCTTGAAAATAATTGATTTGCGACAGTTTTAGTGGCTTTATCATACTTTTTATGTGTGATCTGCAGCAAACAGTACAGCAGTTTGACCCCTGAAACAGTGCATCTGTGTGCGGGAGTGAAAGTAAAAATTTACCGGATTTTAGGTCTTTGACACAGAAGATGAAGATATTTTCCAAGTAGATATTATTAGTCATTCGATCTAGTGATTATGATTTGAAATGATTGCAGCAGTCGCCGGTCGCATGTTCACTGACATGTAAACCATCTAGGGTTAATCGCAGGGTTCGAGGTTAACCAATCCCAAAGCAACACTGTCAAGGTGAAGGACTCTCAAGGTCGTTTAGGCGCCCTCTCTTCGTTTGTGACCTGTCGAGTCGAACATCCAACCGGTCTGTGAGAACTCACCCACACCGTCTCCAGTTCCTAATATTTCCTCGGCCTTTACGTAAGTTTTGTGAATATATTCTTCGACGAGATTATTGTTCTTTTTTTGCGTCGTGAATTTGGTTTAGAATTCTAGATTTCGCGATCTTCACTCTTGTTGATGTGTGAATGACATCTATTCTTTGTCTCTGTCCCACGACTCAACACTCAACAAGTAGCCTAGCAGTTATCAGAAGAGATCAGGATCAGGATATATAACTGTTGACTAGATCTAGATTTGGACAGGACCTAATATAGTAATATCTGGATCTAGACATTAGTCCTGGGCTGTTCCCCAAATGTTGATCTAGGCCTAGATCTAGATAGTTCTTGCACTTTATTTAAATATAACTAATCTAGATTTAAGTTAAAGACTCAACCCGCTTTGACTTACATTTTTTGACTGTCGGATCCGTTTGACTGTAGCCGTAGATCTTCAAGATCAAGATTCTAAATCTAGATTCTAGATCTATAATCTAGATCTATAATCTAGATTAGATCTAGATCTAGATCTAATCTAGACCTAGAAGTCTAGATGTAAATCTAGAGATCTATATCTAGATGTAGATCTAGATCTAGATTTCTAGATCTAGATAGCTAGATCTAGATATAGATCTAGATCTAATCTAGAATCTAGATCTAGATCTAGATGGTTGTTTGGCACAAGAAGCGTATATTTAGAGAACGACAACTAAACTCTTAACGCCTTTGGCCAATATAGATCTAGATGATCTATATATAACAGCCATCTTGTTTTGTTTGTTTTGTTTTGGTAAGTGTTTTTATGGTGCTGGCAACTGCATAAGGTCATATGAGCGCGCGGGACACACCTAATATTTTCAGTTGGTAGGAAATTTTGGATTTTGCCCGGATGGCGCCCGAAGCCTACCTACTCTTATCGATTTTAGACCATCAAGGGATCTTTAACGTGTGCAACTTGCACATGGGCCCTCCGAGATTTTTCGCCCTTGTCCGAGAAGGCTAGGTGTAGATCTTTCCTACCAGAAGATCAGGAATGTAGCAGAAAGACAGCAGTTAGGAGGAGCCAAGGAGTAGCAGTAGAAAGGCTGCAGAAAGAGTCAGGAGCCCAGAGGAGGGGGCAAAGGAGGTGTGGGGGGTGGGGGCAGAAAGTGGAAACGAAAGCAGACAACAGAACATTGCTAGAGAGCAGGAAATGAGGTGAAAGGAGACAATTTTAGAGAAGAAAATTTTTCGGTCACTACCCTGATTCGAACCCGGGACCTTTGAATGAGAGGCCAACACCTTAACCTCTAGGCCACGAGAGCCCCTAGCCATCTTGTTGGACGACATTGAGGGATTTCCACTTTGTTGTCATTCACATTTATGGTGGCAACACAACCACACGACGGCAGCCTGCCGACTCGGATTAGATCTATTTTCTTTGCAACTTGCAGAGCTGTTTGTTTCGGTTGTCTGTGATTGTGCAGCACCTTTCTTCTGCCCAGATTGATTCTGATGCTGTACACTACGTAAATTGAAAAGAAGAAGAAGACTAAGAGTAGGCCTACGTACGAAAGCAAGTTCAAACAAAGTTCAACGACACAGTGGAAATGATTGACCGTTTCGATCCGGTTCGTTTCTTTTAAAGTTTTGTAAGCACAAGAAATTAGCACTTACAAGAGACTGGGCTAAATAGGACACTGAGCTGCATATTGAGTAGATCTAATTCGCAGAAGCCCGATTGGCATTGCTTATTAATGCAAAGTACACAGCTTTAGGCAAGACAATTGTTGTTTACATTGATAAAATTCATCTAGTCGAGCCCTCACTTACTCTTTGCATCCAGTCGTCTGGATGAGCATTTAACATGCTGTGTATGTTTGAAAAAGGAGAACTTGAGCTTAATCAATGACCTTCCTGTTATGAACTGGTATGAATTTTTTCCTCTGTATGTACAGGAAACAGTAGATCAGGCAAGACCCAAGATGCCTGTCAAATCAATCAAAGCACGTCAAATTTTTGACAGCCGTGGAAACCCAACAGTTGAAGTAGATGTGACCACAGATCTTGGTAAGAGTGATTACGATTACAGATTGTGGAACTTTATGTTGTTGGGAATACTGATTATCCTCACAGTTAAAGAGAAATCGTATAACTTTAAAACTTTGAGGAATAAGTGTTGAGCATTTTTATGTTATTGTTTCTGTATTTTTAAAAAACTATTAAGTCTGTGGTTCATCTTGAGAGCTTCTTAGAGCAATAAAACAGAGGACCCACTGCGTAGTATGTACAATTTGTCATTTAAAGTGATTTTTCCACACCTCAAACGCCTTTTTAGTTTAAAAAATGAACCCAACAAACAAAATGTTTTCATTTAGTTTTAACAGTTTGTCTATGAATAAAAAATGTCAACAGCTAATGACCTTTTGTATTGGGCCAGTAGAAACATATATTGACTGCTCAGTGTAAGACTCCAGCACGGGCCATGTTGAAGCAGTTGATGATATGCTATGAAGGCTATGTGTATTTGAATACGTTGCTTGCCTCCTCAGGACTGTTCCGCGCTGCTGTACCCAGCGGTGCCTCAACAGGCATCTATGAAGCTGTGGAGCTGAGAGACAAGGGTGCACAGTACATGGGAAAAGGTAGGCTAGTTACGTTTGTGAAAGGTGGTTCTCTATTGGTTTGAAATCAAATGTCCAATATAAATCGCTCTGCCGTATTGGTTCTTTGTGTTTTGATTTGGACATTACATTTTCCATGGTTTTATTGGGGTTCCCGCTTGTTTTACATTGCTAAATGTGGCTGTGTGACCTGGGAAAGCACCTTGTGGCTGTAAAAGCAGGTGAATTGTATATATTTCTCAACCACAAGAGGGTGTCAAGCAGAAAGCCGGGGTAAACAGTGGTCATATGCAGGAGCTCCCTCTTTGGTAGACAAAGCCGTGCATTTAGTTGTAGACTTTGTGAAAGGAAGATTATGACGTACTATGGATAGAATAGGTTAGAGATAGAATGTGCCTGTTAGTTTTGATTTAGTGTGGATAATTTATGTACTCCATTACCTAAGAATGGTATACTGGGAGAAAATGTATGTGTTTGAAGGGTTTGCTTTCTCAAGAGTGAAAGGAGGCTCATGCTTTTTGTTTGTTTGATTCTCTAGCTTCCCCCCAAAATTGCTCTCGTGCGTGAAGTTGTCTTGTAGTAAAATTAATCAGCCACTTATTTGTAGCAAGTTGTTTTTAGAAAGCCAAGATATCGGGATTTTTACCTAAAGGTATGTGAATTTAGTCATATTGTTTGTTTTCTAAGGTGTACTGACTGCTGTGAAGAATGTGAACACAGAAATTGCTGATCTCATCATCCAAAAAGTAAGTATTTATGAATACAAGCAGACTTTTTGTGGCCACCTTAAAGTTTGATACATCCTCCCTCTTGTTTTGAGAATAAAAGACAAAGAGCATAATATATTATTGATATTGTAAGCGTAAAGGCCTCTTTCAAACTCTCCATGTATCCTCATGTCTTCAACTGGTGAATAGTCCAAGAACACTGTTCTACTCTGACAGGTTCCATTTGTATATAAATAGCAGACACCTGCCCAGTATTCCCATAAAAGCAGAGTTCTGTGATCTTTTTTTTTATATTGGTGGAAGAATCCTGGTTGGATGAGCATAAAATTGGACTTTATTCTTGAATTCCATTTCCATCAGGAAAGGGGGTGGGGGGGGGGGGACCTCATATGGTCTAGAGGGGGACCTCATATGGTCTAGAGGTTAAGGTGTTGCCTCTCATTCCATAGGCCACAGGTTCGAATCCGGATATCGACGGACAACTTTCTTCTCTAAAACTTTCTCCTTTCACACCCTTTCCTTTTCTCTAACAGTGTTCTGTAGTCTGCTTTCGTCTCCATTTGCTGCCCCCACCCTTCTCCACATTTGCCCCCTCCTCTAGACTCCTGACTCTTTCTGCTGCCTTCCTACTGCTACTACTTGGCCTTCTTACTGCTGTCTTTCAGCCACACCCCTGATCTTATTGAAGGTAATATCTAACACTAACACCTAGCCTTCTCTGATAAGAGTGAAAAATCACGGAGGTCCTGTTTGTAAGTTATGCATTTTAAGAATCCCTTGGTGATCCAAAATCAATAAGAGTAGGTTTCGGCCGCCCCCTGGGCAAGATTAAAAATTTCCTACCAACTTAAAATGTTAAACGTGTTCTTATAATGCAGTGGCGAACGCCATAAAACACTTAACAAAAAAAAGTTTCCATCAGATAAATTGCAGCTTTTTATCAATGTCATGAAAATAGATTTCCTGTTTGTTTGGGTTCATTTACAACAGTTGCACTGGAGACATGATTTTTTTCCCCATATATTTTTTGGGGAGGGCACTGAGGAAAACTTTTATTTTTGGTTGTGGATTACTTCGACTTTGATTGATGATAAAATGTCTTTTACCTGAAGGTCATCAATCATGTAGCCCTTTCCTTATATAGAATGTGTGTGGCTGGTGTGAATTTTAGTACTTTTGTTATAAGCCTTTTGTATGTATGTTTCTTGTATGAAGACACACTATTCATTTGTTATTGTTCTTTCTCCAGCAACCTGATTTGAAGGATCAGCGGGCTGTGGATAAGCTGCTTATTGACCTGGATGGAACTGAAAATAAGGGTATGTTGTAATAGGTTTGTTAATTGTACAAAATACAGACTTTCTGTTGATGGAATGATGTACATTTTCATTCTGGTAATGCCTGGACTTTAGATTTTTATTGGCAATAGTTTCTACGTGATTTTCTCTTATTGAAGATTTTGCTTTCTCCTTTCTGTACCTTTACTGTCTTGTCTTTCAGACGTGTGAGTTTGTGTTAAGTTGCAGAGCTAAAGTCCTGTGTCCTGCTACAAGTAATAAAGGTCATAACAACCTGTAGTCCGTTGGTTCAGCTCTGTTTCCCCTGCTGGCAAAATACATTGTTTTTTTACAACCCAGGTGAATAGAATTTCATCCAAAGCACAATGATAAATGGACTGATTGGGCCTAGGGTGTAGCTTCACTTGCAGTGAGATAACAGCACTTAAACTTTGTTGTGAGACTGACAAAACTCATCATTTTGCAGAACAAACGATCAATGTACATGATGCCTCTCCTGTATGTCTACATTCATGCCAGCTCTATTTCCCTGCTTGAGCTTGTCCTGTCAGTGGAGACTTGTCCAGCGCATTTGAAGAACAGAAAGCCCTGACTATTTCCAAAAAGTAATGCCATTTCCCAAACTGAAAACTGAACAGTGTTGGGGCAATTTGAAAGAATTAGTACTTTTTTACTTAAAGTTTGCTAGTTACAAAGACATGTATTATAATAATTTCTAAGACTGGACACTGCTGACATAATTCCAGTTCTCCATGGAGTGCACTCTGTTTGGAACCATCAAATGTAGGTCAAGGAGTGAAAAGTTTGTCAGGCATTTGACTAGCCTATACAGCAACTTGTGGTTTGTCCTTCTTTTGAGTGTCAATGATGGACTTCAGCGTGGAGAAGTTTTTATAGAGAGCAAAGGACGGGGGCCGTGACAGTGCCTGGTCTGGGATACTATTCAATTCTATGGCTAGTCAGGTCAAGTCTACGGCCAGTTAAGTCAAGTCTGCAGCTAGTTTAGTCAAGTCTACGGCTAGTTAAGTCAAGTTTATGGCTAGTTAAGTCAAGTCTATGGCTGGTTATGTCAAGTGTTCTTCAAATTTTGCGTTTCTCTTGTCCAGGTCGCCTGGGAGCCAATGCCATCTTGGGAGTGTCCATGGCACTGTGCAGAGCTGCTGCCGCAGAGAAGGTAAGTGGGCAGTTGGCGGGCGCTCTGATGTGGTTTACTCCTTCTTTCCTATCGAACATCTATCGTCGTTATCTCTCCTCTTTCTGTTCATTGCATGTTACTCTTTAGTAACACTTTTTATTTTTGACACTTATATGACCTAATTGTGTTGCAAGTGCTGTAAAACTCTTACTGAGACTAATGGTTTATTGAAGGAGCATAAGGCATCTACAACAGTGAACCTGTCCTCATGGCTGAATTAAACGTTTGTCTATCATGTTTTGTTGTGTACCGGCGACTGTGAAGTAGAGGTTAGGCTCTTCACCATCGCAATCAGGAGGCTTGTGATCGATTCCCAAGTGGAGAAAGTTTTATCAAATGTCTTGGTCTTTCTGCTGTGATTGGGATGTTGTATCCATCTCATCCTGGGTAGGCCCTGACAGGCAGGGTTGGTCCGCCTCTTGAATGATCTTAATTGTGTTGATGGGAGCGTGAAAACGCCTACATTATAATTTGAATGTCTTGTTGTAGCGAGTCCCCCGGTATACATATTGCTAAGTGGTTGGCGGGTGCTTTGGTGTTTGAAAGAAATAAAAGAGCAAACGGCACTAGAACACCCGCAAACCACTCATATGTACGCAGTCTTATCATTGTTAGTTTTGTCCGTATTGCTCCTCCTTTTTTTTGAGTTTTTGACTCTCTAGTAACATATATAATCTTCTGTACTTTTATGTCCTGATGGTGCTGCAAGTGCCATAAAACTCTGACTACAACATAGTGTAGTATATGTCTGATGTCTTGTGGTAGGGAGTGCCCCTGTACCGCCACATCCAGAGCATTGCGGGGACCAAGCAGCTGTACCTCCCCGTGCCAGCCTTCAACGTCATCAACGGAGGGAGTCACGCGGGCAACAAACTGGCCATGCAGGAGTTCATGCTTCTGCCCACAGGTATGTATGTGTGTGTGTGCACGCTTGTGTGTGTGCGTGTCCAAGTGTCGTAGCATTCACCTCATGTGGTGTTGGAGTGAGGTGTTTTGATTGCTTTTTGGGGGTTTAAAAAAAATATCCCTTCTCTTTTTTTGTCTTAACTCGTAACAAGGAGTAAGTGAGCATAGTTGGTTTGCTTCTTTTCTCCTTTCCTTACCTCATTATTTTTTTGAACAGGTACACGATGGGTTGTACTATAATTTGACCAAAAGTGTTTTAAGTGCTGTCAGTGTAAAACCTCTCATCGAGCCAAATCAGATTGTTACTGAGTTTTCTTTGACAAGTCACTTCCCGAGAATTACAACATTCTATTTGCTCAATACCTACTTTTGAGAAATTTGACCTAAAAATTTTTGAGTTTCACAATATGTTAAGCTTTAGGTACCATGCAAATCTTTGAATATCTTGATAGCGACTCAAAATATTCTCATGATTTTATTAGAGCAGATAGAGCATTTGATTTCTGATCTCATGGTCTTAACAACTCAAAAGGGCAAAAAATGTCAGATAGAGCTTTGTACAGGGATGCCACTTTTCCGCTTTTTTCTGGTATTTCCGATATTTTGATCCTGATCCGCTATTCTGTTATTGAGATCGAGATAGAATCTATAGTTGAAAAAAAACTACACCCCCCCCCCCCCACACACACACATGTTGAGTACATCTAATCTATTTTTCTTTAAATGTTTGTCATTGTTTTTGTTTGTTTGTCATTTCTCTCTATGTACACCCATTGCTTATGTTTGTTTGTCATTTCTCTCTATGTACACCCTTTGGGTTTCAAATTGATATAATATTCATATGTTAGTGAGACCGTGGCGCGTGGATTTTCAGGTATTTAAAAAAAAAGTTGAATGGCATTCCTGTTTGTAATTCTGAGGTAACGCAATGCAAAGATGGCATTGGTAATGTAGTGGTTAAGCTATCGGATCATTAACTGTGAGGTTGTGGATCTGGGGGTCCGAGCCTTAGCTTGGTCCGATGTTGTGTCACTGGGTAAAGCACTTTACGCTCATTTCTTATTTGGTTTGGTCCTATTGGAGATGGATGTTAAATTCAAAGATACCACCTCTTAGATAACCTTACACTGTTGCAAGAGGCACTAAACCTATACCATTTCACTTTTTTTTTTTACATTGCCAGGTGCTAGCAGCTTCACTGAGGCCATGAGGATTGGCTCAGAAGTTTACCACAACTTGAAGGCAGTCATCAAGAAGAAGTACGGCCAGGATGGTAAGTTTTTGCTTTTATCTGATACCTTTTAGTATACGTCAAGCCAGTTCAGCTGGCTCACGGTATCACTTGTCTATTTACAGGGAAAACAAAAATCTACCAAACCACAGCAAATTCATCTTATCTATCTATCAAACTACTGCTGAAATTGTCTAAGATGGCCACCCATTGTCAAGGAGGAAAGTGGTCATCTTTGACAGGTGGTCGTCTTACACAGTGTCATTGTATTGTTTTTAGAAAATCGAGAGGGGGAAATGTACTGTGGCTGTTTGAACCAGTGATTGTCTTATACTGGTGGCCATTAAAGCAGGTTCGAATATAAACTCTGTTTGGGACTAGATTTGTTTTCGGTTGATTGTTGTTGATGTTCTGGGCTGTACCAGAATCGTGTTAGTGTAAAGAACATCCGTTGTATACTCTTGAAATGTTAAGTCAAGTAACCAAGAACGCTTGGATTGTTTCAGATATATAATATATATACCTATGGGTTACGGGTAAAGGAAAATTGAATGTTAGGTTTGATGTTAGTTTTTGTTTGTTTGTTGATTTTGTGTTGTATGTTTCGTCTGCTTAGTGTAAGCCTCCGCCATGTGCTGTCATGAAAAGTCACGTAAGACGGGAGTCTCACACCGAGCAGTCGGGCTATTCTTATTTTGTCGTTAAAGGTTGATTTCCTCAGGACATTTTTGATCTCAGAGTTTTTGAAAATAGATTATTGTCTTTCCCTCAGCCTGCAATGTGGGAGATGAAGGTGGCTTTGCCCCTAACATTCAAGACAACATGGAAGGTATGTGAATGTTTGTGGAAAGTATGTGAATGTTAGTGGAAGGTTTGTGAATGTCAGTGGAAGGTTTGTGAATGTCAGTGGAAGGTTTGTGAATGTCAGTGGAAGGTTTTTGAATGTCAGTGGAAGGTTTGTGAATGTCAGTGGAAGGTTTTATTTACAGAGGTTTTATTTCTGATGTCATCGATTTTAGATGATCAGCACAAATAGATTAATTTTTTAATTTTCTTTTGACTTGAGAATGCTGTGTTGTTTTGTGGACTCACCCTGTGGATGTCCCAGTCAGATGTTCAACATCTTTTGTCCTTCACGACAGTCGCAATTTGGATGTGGGTTGTTGGTGGGTGCTCTGGTGTGGTTTGCTATTTTCTTATCAAACACCTATAGCCCTTATCTCTATTCTTTCTTTTCTTTACAACAGGGAACTGCTGCTTTTTCTTTCCTAATCCTCACTATTGTCGTTTTTCCTCTACTTCTTTTTTATGTTTGTCACTCTCTTGTGACCTGCTATTTTTGGGGTGCCTTGATAGTTGAAGCAGACCTTGTGCTGTTGAAGCTAGAGAGGTGAGCAGAATAAGTCTGATTCCCTGTAAAGATTTCTCTGTTGACATCCACCTCTTGGCACTCATATGACCTTATGCAGTTGCGAGCGCCGTAAAACCCTCCACTATAAATAAATAAAAAATGTCGTTTCTTTGTATATTTCTTATATGATTTATTGTGTTGCAAGTACTGTAAAACTTTCTAAAACTAGTCTGAACTAGCTAGAATGTGCTAATATGGATATGAGGCAGGGCTCAAAATTGACAAGAGCCTTTCATTGGTTTTAACTGTTTGTTATTTTCCAAAATTGTTTGCATCATTCAGGTCTTGAGCTGTTGAACGAAGCTATTGAGAAGGCTGGTTACACGGGGAAGGTGGAAATTGGTATGGATGTGGCAGCTTCAGAGTTCTACAAGGAGGGAAAGTACGATCTGGACTTCAAGAACAAGGACTCAAACCGTAATGACTGGGTAAGCTTGTGAATGAAATCTTTTTGCTTTTAACTTGTCTCAGTTGCCCCTTTTGGTTTTGGGTGAAAAGGCCACATGCCGTAGTTTCTTCACATACCAGAGCCACAGAACCGAGAGGGGAAAATTGTACCTCTGTTGGCTGTTTTTGTGGTAGAATAGTAGATTGATGGTTTTGCACATTTCATTTGTGGTATATTACCCCTTGCTTCCTTTACTGAGAATTCTTATGATTGTGGGTGGTTGGCGGATACTGTGATGTGGTTTGGTCCTTCTTTCCTATCATACATCTTTTGCCCTTATTGCGCTTTCTTTTCTTTCTATATTCTGTACTTCAGCACTCACATGACCAGTTTGTGTTGCAAGTATAGTGTGATGCTGTCTTTATGTTCCAAACAAACATATGATTCATAGAATCTGTCACAAATGTCTGTTTAGTAAGTTCTCTATTCTATTTCCTGCTGTATTAGTATTATTAAGGAAAATATGACTGTTTAAATGAACACTCTGGTTACCTTCTATCAAATCCACTGTTTAGTGTAAGACATGGGCCACTTTTCAAAATGGTGTATGGCGAAGTCTTAAATTAAGCAGTCAAAATGTTCGTTTTGCCGATTATTTGATTATAAAACTAGGTGACTCTGAAGGTGTTATGGTGTGCAGGATATTCATAATAGAGGAGTACGGGGGGGGGGACTGCCGAGAAATAATGTTGTTCTAATGCTGTGATATTTTCATCTGTTTGTTCCGTGTAGGTAACATCTGATCAGTTAGGCGAGATCTACAAGTCCTTTGTCTCTAACTACCCAGTGATCACAATTGAGGATCCCTTTGATCAGGATGACTGGCAGGCGTGGAGCAAGATGACATCCAACGCTGGCATCCAAATTGTTGGGTAGGCAGTGGGGTGGATCTGTTTTGAGTTTGTTTGTTTTGTTTCCTATCGTTTGAAGCTTGTCAGCCCTTATTTGACGATGGCAGAGCTGTCAAACTCTGTCTACACTCGAGGCTGCGGGTCAAAGTGAAGAAACACTTTGTTGTGCAGGGTAATACTATTACTAAAAACCTTTTTAAAACAATGACATGAATGCAAACAAAGGTTATGATAAAAACAAACCAAGGTATATCGGTTTATACCAATTTTCGATGTTATGCCAGTTTGTCTCAGTTGGATGTTTGGCCTATATATTTTTGGCAACAAATTTTTTCTTACGTTTGGAGTAAGATTCTGTGTTGTAGAGATTCTCTGGAGGGACTAGCTAAAATTGTCTTGTGGGCCAGTTGTAAACCTTGGCTGGACCTGATGTGACCTGCAGGCCTGAAATTCGACACTTATGGTCTTAGGGTTCAGTGTCTATCGGCACTCCAATGGTTTAAAAAAAATTTAGTATGCTGGGAAGGATAGGGAAGGATGATAGGTGGTTGGTTGATGCTCAGATGTGGTTTGCTCCTGCTTTCCTATTAAAAATCAATCATCCTTATCTTTCATTCTTTTTTTCTTTATATGGTACTCACTAGTAACAACGCAAATCTCCAGCACTTATATGACCTGTTTGTGATACAAGTGCTGTAAAACTGACTAAAAGTAAAAAGAGGTTCTGGGTAGATTTCCTCGTGACATTTGATGATTTCTCTGTTGCAGGGATGATTTGCTTGTGACCAACCCAAAGAGAGTACAGAAAGGTATTGATACTAAAGCCTGCAACGCTCTGCTCTTGAAAGTCAACCAGATTGGCACAGTCACAGAGGCCATAGATGCGTAAGTAGATTTTTAAAAAGTCTGAACCAATTTCATTTTCACTCGAGGAATTAAGTTAGAATTATTACGTATTAGTTTGAGATGAAGGTAACATGAATTTTCTTTCTTTGGTGACTTACCTTATTGTGAAATCTTTCCTTTACGCCCTGCTTAAAGTACAACAGAATTGATAGGGAGGGCTCGAGGATAGTGCCAGAATATGTTTACTTGTTTTTGTTGTGAGAACAAAAAGAGTAAAGTTAAGCAAATGTTGAATGTCTTTATGAATGAATGGTATATTAAAGAACGGACGTGGGAGCAGCTGACTTGGAAAGTCCAAACTGATTGTTGACGAAGAAAGATTTTTTAAAGCATCTGAGTGGAGAAATTACGGGAGAACCATGATTGCCTATGTCGCCGATCTGGCACTTGATGATAATACTGTGTTTATTCCGGTTAAAGAGGAGCTGAGTTATGTTCATTAAATGCCTCTGGACACAGATTTGACAGGGTTCTTGTGGTTTCTTTGGAGCTGCAGAGGAGATGCAATGTTGGTAAAGAGGTACAACTTATCATCATCAAGTGAAAAACACTTCGGCGATCATAGTTCTTTGTTCATTTTTCCGCTCGGATGCTCTAAGAAATCCCACTTTATCCCGGTGTTTCTTGTCACCCACCTCTTCAGATTTTCCAAATATGTTTGGGTCTGCCCCTGCCTCGTTTACCTTCTATGTTTCTAGTGAAAGCTAGATGTTCAAAATCTTTATGTGGGTGAAGTGTCCCAAAATTTATTTGTGGCTTCCTTATTGCTCTTATTATTGAGCAGCCCACGTGAATCTGGAGACAAAACTTTCATTTTTTGTTGACCTCCCTGTACAGATGCAAGATGTCCCATGAGGCAGGCTGGGGAGTGATGGTGTCCCACAGGAGCGGAGAAACAGAAGACACATTTATCGCTGATCTTGTTGTGGGCCTGTCCACTGGCCAGGTGAGAAGTCCCTCGTGACTATAGGAATAGCAAACAATCATTGTATTCATATACTGGCATAAAAAAAAAAGATGCCACTTTTTGATTGTGTATGAAATTTGGTCTTTTTAAGTCTTTATGCTTTTCCTTTCATGTGAGTAATACTAAGTAGTCTTAATTAAAAGCAAGTCACGCTGTAAAAATAACATTTTAGCGCCTCAATTTGTGTTCACAGCACCACCAACATGAAGAAATAGAAAAATTGGTATTTTTTTTTCTCTACCACCTGGCAAATTTTTGTTCTATTCTTTGCTTTTTGATAAAGTTATATCTTTGTTTATAAAACAGTTAAAACATTTGATCATTGTCGTCCTAGAAAGATAGTAGATTTAACTCAAGATCAGAGAAATCGAGCCTTCGGCTTGCTCAACACGTTTATGCTGTCGCGAGGACATTCAGCATCAGTTTGTCCTTCTTTTATACCAATCATCTATCATCTTAATCTCTCCTTTTTTTTTCTTCGTTTGTTTCTCCCCCTGGTAATATCCCCAATCTTCGGCACCTGTATGGCTTATTTGTGTTTAAGTGTTGTGAAACTTATCAAAATTGAGAACCCAGAGAGGAAAATTTTGTTCAAGTGTCTTCTTGGATGTTGTATCCCTCATAGCCCGGGTTGGCAGTGACAGGCAGGATCAGAAACCCGCCTCCTAAATAATGGAAAATGTGTCGGTTACAAAATGTGTTGATTTTTGCAACAGATCAAGACGGGCGCCCCCTGCCGCTCGGAGAGGTTGGCCAAGTACAACCAAATATTGAGGATTGAGGAGGAGCTTGGAGCAGACGCCAAGTACGCTGGCAAGAACTTCAAGAACCCCAACCAGTAGATGAGCAGAGCCAACAGCAGAAGCTCGTCTGCTTTTTTTCTATTCCCAGGTTTACTCATCAATCTCTCAACATTACTCTGAGCTTGTACATTTTTGATATCATGTATTATATTTATTTTTGACTTTGTTTCTGTTGATCCTTCAGCATCATGACTTCTACGCTGATCGGAATGTTCTGTTACTTGCTATGACAAGATTCCACCTGCCGTGAGGCAAAAACTGGTCTATGTACTTCACTTAAGAAACAGAATGCCCTTTTGAAAGAAGTATTTTTTGTGGAAGAAAACTTTTTTTCAAGATAAAGACTATCAGAATGGAAAGCAGCAGAAGTAGGCTTTGTTCTTTTGCTGGCTGTAGGGGAAAAGTCTGTGACTGTATGATTTGTCCTTAGCTGTCTCTACAGTTTTCTACTTGCACTGTATAGGTTTTGTCCACATCTTTCATTGTTGTGAACTCTCTGTGGTAGATCGAGAAAAACACTCAAAAGAATCTCTAGCTTAATTGTTGAATATGATTATACCTGTTGCCATTTTTTCCTCGTCTATAACTTTTGTACTAATTTTTAGTATACTGAAAAAACCCAACTGTTTTTGGCGGTGATTTACAGAGCCTTGGTTTTCCCCTAGTTTTTTAGTTTTTGTGTCTTTGTTTCTATTTAGATGAGATATATCGTCTTGCCATGTGCCTGTCCTTTTTCATTTAGAAAATTGCAATTTCATGGCAAAGATGTAGATTAATGGATTAAATTGTGATACAGGTTTCCAACCAATCCTGGTCTTGTTGTTTATTTCTACTGGGTGCGGCTGAAAATTGAAAGCAAAATGGGTGGTTGGTGGGGCCTCTGGTGTGACTAGCTCCTTCTTTCCTGTCAAACATCTGTCTTCCATATCTTCTCTCCCCCCTCAATTTTTTAAATCTCTAGTAACACCACCTTATCCTCTGCATCTTTCTGACCTAATTGTGTTGCAATTGCCATAATGCTCTTACTTAAATGAAAGTAAACAATGGTTTCTTTGTTTCAATAAAATACTCAACTGTCATCATTTGAGGTGCCCATTCTCTGAACTTTTCTGGAATTGTTTTGTTGCTTGAGAAGGCTCAGAACATCTATAACCTTGCTGGACTCCGTGATTTGATTATAATGTACCTTGAGAACGAATGCGTCACTCAACTGCACTATGTAATATTACATTTATCTTCCTTTTCCTCCCCAACACTTGACACAATAGCTTAACCCTCCAAGTGTCAAGATGGCCAATCATTGGCTGTCGGGGTTGCGGCTGTGGTGTCAAGGCTGATCTACAAAATGTATGCCATAGAAAGCAAATAAAAATGTGAATGCAAATGTTGACGAGTACTTCACTTGAATAGCAACAAAGATAGTAAATAACAAGATGGGCCACTCAGCCAAAAAGGTGTCCGCAGGAAGTATGCTCTTTGCTTCAGATGGCGCTGCAGTCTGTTTTGAAGCTCTCTTTCGTTTTTCCAGAAGAAGAATAGGAATAGCACCTCTTTGCGTGCGCAGATCGACTGCTGTTCATCAGCAGTTCGGGTTCGTTCAGTACGGAGTTTTAGTTTTTTAAAATTTTAATGACCTCGCCTTTCATTCTAAAGTCAAATTAAACGAAGAAAACAATCACCTTTTCCTACGGAAGAGGTTTTTTGTCAGCGTAACCATTAAAAAAAAGCATTCTTCCGAAATTCATTCAAAAACTTGCTAGTTTCACTTTGATTTTTTAAAAACTCAAGTAGGATAACTCTGTTCGCAAAAGGTGCGATTTTGTGAAGAGGGCGCCACCGAATTTTGAGGACACTTTTTTAATTGACTCAAAGAGAGAAGTGGCCCCTCTTGTTATGTAGACTCTTTGATAGCAAGTCAATGAGGTTATAGTACTAGTGCTAAAGGCTGTGACGTCACTCTTGTAAACGCATGAGCTGCGTATTGCCACTTCACGCCCCTTGGCCACCATGTCTGAGTGGATAAGAAACAGCGCTGTTATGCTGCTCGTTCCTCGCAACGCTTCTAGATCTTCAGAGAGTACTGTAGGAAGCATTGGGGTAATAGTGAGGACTTTAAAAAAAACTTTTCTTTTTGTTGCTGTTCTTTAATCTTATAACGTACATGCATACACAATAGCGCACCTTACACTGACTGATTGTAGGAAACTTACACTAAAGCCCCGGTTACACGCAACAACAAATTGTATCAGATTCGTTGTATGAGAGGACTGTCCGTTTTATTGAACTGTGTTGTCTGTTTACATGTTCCAATCTATCGTCCAGTTTTCTTTTGATCGAGGAGATTCCTCGTCTCAAAGCCGCCATGTCTCTTTGCGAAGACAGCCTTTTGCCTGGGAAGCATAGTGAAGATTTCGAGCTCTGGACCTCATGATTGAAAGGCGAACACTGTACCTCTAGATCACGAGAGCCCCCTCCCCTGTTACATTTTAAATAGCAGAGCAGTCTTTAGGAAAGGTTGGCCATACATTAGGCCTACCGTGTTGTGTGTAGAAAGAGAAGCATTGACTTGACTACATACGTGCAACGCACCGAGTGACCTAGATGCATTTCACCATTGGCGATCCACTAAATAAATAATAAAATTGCTAAAATATGCACAATAACGCACCAAATCAGGTTCTTCGCAAACAACTTTGCTTATTTTGAGATGCTGATTCCGAAATGAAATCAGTTTTTACATACGATTAAAAACATTCTGAGCCCTGAGTTTAATTCTACGCGGAGGCAAATTTCAAAGTGAATCTACGTCACAGCGCGTCTCCCCCAAATCTGACAGTGATCGCTCGAAAAATATCAAGCAGCACTTGATTTCTCGACCGAGTCTCCAAACCATCGTTCAATCGTCCAAATTTTGTACAATTTTGTGGTTACACCTGACGATTTATCGTATGATCGCTAGATCGTCCAGTTTTTTGTACAATTTATTGTTACGTGTAACCGGGCCTTTAAACATGGGCAACAAATGAACAGAGAGATATACTATGAGGAGGTTGTGCTTGTTTTTCCTGGGTGAGGGGAGGGATGGAGTGGTTAAGTTCTTAAAAAAAGGACATTTTCATAATTGCAAAACGGATTGCTTTTACGACATGTTGGCTTCACTCTCCTACTGCTGTAGGGAGATGACTGTCTTCGTCAATTTTGATAGTCAAAGCAGACTTTGTACTGTTGAGGCTAGAGAGATGAGCAGAGTGCCTGATTCCCTATTTGGACATCGCTTTTGACACCCCCCCCCCCCCCGGCGCTCATGTGACCTCATGCAGTCGCGAGCACCGTAAAATCTTACTAAAACAAAAACTTCGTCCTTTTTTCACATCTTGTTCCCTTGTCTTTGTGGATGTATCTGTCCCTGATCAGTTTTTCATAATGTGTAACATCATCTGACAAGACCGTGTATGATTTATTTATTAATTGATTGACGTGGCTGTCTTTAGCCTTTGGTGGGAATTTAAAATGCTGTGTGTTCATATTTTTATCTCAAATCTCGATGAACGCACGCACTGACACATGATCTCAAGACATGCTTTGTGATCAGGGCTTTGAGGTCAGGGTTCAGTTCACGGATCGAACAACCGGTCCATGTGGTCCTGTGAGGTACAATAGGAAAGTTCTGTCGCACTCCGTCGCTATCAAATATGACATACATATAGTGTTAGAGAAGATAAGTACTCGCCCGTCTGTACATACGATGTGTAAACTTATAGGGGGTGCCCACTACGGATGGGATCGGCGGGTCGGGCCGATCGCCCGACTCGGTAGCATAAAAAACAAACGTGTTTGTTTTCAGTTTCAGGCGACCGAGTCGGGCGATCGACCCGATCCAGCTGTAGTGGGCACCCCGTATTACATTACACTTTACGCAGGATCCTCTTGGCGACACAGAGCAATAAAACCACTGATGTAGTAATGCAGTGCATGCTGATGGCGTATTCTGTGGACGATGTTAGGGCCCATATGATGAAGGGGTTATGACTTACTTTGCATTATCCGTCCTCTTGTACCTCTAGGGCGTCGAGGGGAGAAAGAGCTTCCTGTCTGTAGCAAGTTTGATGGCCTGGCTGGGTGGGATAATGAATTTGAATCTTCTTAGGGTATCCTTCACACTCTGGATCCAGGTCTTTCTTGGCTTAGGTCCGTCCGTTTCTTTCTCCTATGATTTTCTTTAGCAATAAATAATCCGGCACCGGCTTGCTAGGTCTGTCGTTGTTTCACCAGAGCCCGTTAGCCGGACGTTTCAGGGTGACCCGGGATGGTCTTCATGGTCCTGGTTGCGGTCATGTGAGTAAAAACCCACGACATACATCTTCCAAACCCAGCAATCCCCTGCTTTGTCCGTTTCCACCTCCCGCGACGATGGACGAGGGGTTGGGGGGGGGGGGGGGGGGGGGGGGGGTTAAGACTGAGATCATTATTTTATTCAAATATACACGTATTATTCATTATTGTCTCAACATAAGCAATTTTTAGGCTAATTAGGATACTGTAAATCATTCATTGTCCTGATCCTGTGTGTGCACCCAAGGGGCATAAAGAAGAAACTTTATTACTGAATCGAGATTTTTAAATAAAAAAATGTTTGGTCGCTGGTCCACTGGAGTGTCATGCCTAGTTTAGTTATGTGCGCATTGGTAAATCAGTACAGTCAAACCTCGTTGTACCGCAGGCGAACTGGCCGCCAGAAGTAGTCCTACACAGTACACAGTCCTGTCCCCGTGGTATTATGCACCCCGCATAATTTAGCAAAATTTGATATTTTTTAAACATAATTTCTGATTATTTTCCTTTACCATCCTTTGTTAAAATTAACAGAATCGCATTATTTCACATTTTTAGCTCAGTTTGCCTAATTTCAGAATTTTTCTTGTATAAAACGACGGGGACAGGTATACACAAGGCTACACACGGCGCACGGCAAGTCCAGTGACAGTCTAGTCGGTGGTTGCTTGACAATCTTTCACACCTGTCTCTACGAGCTAGGCCGATGTCCGGATCAAATGCTTTTCACCAATCTGCCTCCCCCACCCTTGTCTTGCAAATTTCAGGCAATATGGATACATTTTTGTAGATCTGCAGTGATGTAGTGTGTAGCAAGCGAACACAATACAATTTGTAATGCCGAAGAGTAAAATAAATGAAATATCACCATCATCATCCGGTGCCAGATCTGCAGCAGACATCGGCGATCATGGTTCTTCATTATTCATTCCTTTTCTCGGATGCTTTTAAAAAAGCTACCTTTCCCCGATCTTTCCCTGTTACCAATTTGTTTAGGTTCCCTAAGTAGGTTGCTCTGGCCTACTCCTGCCTCGTTTGCCTTCAATTTTGCCAGTGAGAGCTAGATTTTCAAGGCCTTTATGTCCCAAAAACTGCATTTGTCGTTTCCTGATTGTTTTTTTAACAGCGAACGTCCCGCGTGGGCTTCATCAAGCACCACCTCATTTGATTTCTTTTCCTGCCACGAACAAATGAAACAAACTTTGTAATTCAGCATCAACCTGCGCTCCTCACGTGAATCCAACTAATTAATTTGATGCGCGGATCATGAAAATGCTCTTATTTTTAGGCCTTGATGGTCAATGTTAAAAAATAGAAATGGAATTAAATTAAATAGTCGCCTGGAGAAACTTTAAAGTGACCTCGCCAGATATCAGCTTAATAACTACATGTACATGTAACAAGTTGGCAAATGCCCTTCGAGCTCCCCGCTCAAGTCCAAGTGACAGATCGAAGGGAGATAACTCATTAATTCATTTAGTGATTGGTAAACAATTTACCTTGACGTTAGGAGGTCAATGCTACAACATATAGCGGTACATGTATTTAACGGAAGACGTGAAACCCTCGTTGTACCACCAGCCCCGCTTTACCGCCAACTTCACGCTCGTCCCAAGGTAGGCGGTTTGGCTGAGAATGAACCCGAATGTTTATTTTCAAGCAGACATTTGAAAGTTAACAAGCTCTATAATATTATGTTTATTCATACTAAACTACTTACACTACACGCGCCAGTTTGTGCATCCAAGAACGACACAGGAGTGCACCATTATTATTTCTACAGTTCTACGCAGTATAGAGTATAACTATAATTTAATTTTAGTATTTCTACAATACTGCTGTTACTGGTGCGCTCCGTCTATATACTGTCCACATTGAAAAGCCCAACACTTTCACTTAGATAATGGGCCGGTTCATCTTAAACGCTCAAAATATTTTCTAAAATTACCTTCTAATCTTATGTGGAACCATTACCTGCTACGCACGTATTAAAACAAAACTACACGTATCATGTACATGCGAATCACTGGTTCTGCTTGTAGTGGGTCTCAAACAAACACGATGGGGGTCCTACGAGCAAATAACAAAAAGAAAGTCTACTAACTATAGTGGATATTATATTTATAATATTATAACACTTAACGTACATGCATACACAATGGCGCACCTACTCACCGATTGTAGGAAACATAATTATACTTAAACGTGGGCTACAAATGAACAGAGAGATATATCTTATTATTTCATCTCAATGCGTCGTCTCGTGGACCGAACAAGATTTTGAATCAAACGTTGAGCAACTGCAGTCCACCCTTGGTGAAGAGCACACTCCTGTTGTTGGATGTTGGCCAAGGAGTTTACAGTCTAAACTCCTTGATGTTGGCAAAAACATTCCTCGCGTGCATATGGCGGCCACGTTCGTCTCAACAAAAATGACACAGCGGGTGCAAAGGTTGATGACCTGTTAGTGTTAGGGAAAAATATTTATAGTGGCACGAGCTGTATGGACTCTTGCCTTGTTCTTCTACACGTATTGATGGCTGGTATTTGGAAGGTACTGCCTCGCTTTCAAATAGCGGCGCCATCAGCGAACACTTGCTAGCGCAAAGGCCAATAACATGAGGTCTTTGGCAAGCAAGTCCTAGAAATCTATGTCCTGCAGTCGGTTGGCCATGGTGTTTGGCTATACAACACCTCATATTCCATGGACCCCTGCTGCTGCTGATGCACGTGCCGTTTGGCATCGGTTCCCCAAATGAGACAGAATAATATGCCGGTCTTGTTGGTGGGTAGTTACGCCTGGTTGGCTACTTCAATTTCTCTCAACCACATCGCCACTGGTTCTTTTCTGTTCAACCGGCCTTGAAAGAGTGCTAGAGTTGCATCTGGACTTTTAGCAGCTTCTCCAAGTCACATCCTTGATTCCAGAGGCCCAAAAACAAGCGCCTTGTTGTGGTCAGCGATGCTAAATGTGGACACACTGCTAGAGCAACGCATAGCAAATGGTTTTTATAAAAAATTGTGTTATTTTTATCCACCTGACCCATTTTTAAAATGAATTTCACTCCCCCACGTAGCCTCACCATTTAAAATAAAAGGTTCTAATTACATTGTTTGGAGATTATCTGGCCCATTTTAAAGTAAACAATCACAAATCTCCTTATGATTATGAGTACAACATCAAAGGACTTCGCGGAGTGTCATTAATCCGTGATTGAAAAATAAAAATGTTGCAGGGTACCGACTGGCCTTTTTTTTTCCATCTCCACTATATCCGTCTGGTTCATGCTTTTCATGTTCGTGATTGTCTTGGACAGACAGTCGTTAGAGCAGGTTGGGCTGTTTATACATTGTATGTAGTTTGGTTGGACTGGTCATAGCCGGAAACAACAAATGTCGTATTCAGTGAGTTTGGAGCGCTGCTGTTGTACCGTATCAGTAAATGCATGTAGTGTGTATACATTTCTAAAGGAACGAGGTCGACCAGTGTGGACCAACTTTTTATTGGACTTCTTTTTCTTCTTCCTCGTTCTCGATGACAGCAGCTAGACAGTCAGTCCGATGCCGCTCACAAACTGTGCAGTCCGCTTCAAATCTAAAAGACGGCCATAGAGCTTTCTCTCAAGGGGAGTCACATTCTGCTACGTCTGTGTACGGAGGGTGGCGTAGCGCAGGCAGTGCTGAAGGATATGGTTGGTTGACATCCTCTTGATCGTGTCCACATTCACAGATCGCGGACTCACCCAATTTTAATTTAGTGTGAATATGGTGTTTGATTTGTTTGACAATAAGAGGTTGGTTTTATTTTAATGTAGATGTTTTTCACATATCCATTAAAACAATTGAGATGATTTAAGATGCGGGGTTGGAGCCTGCATCCCAAGCCAACGTGGGCTGAGAGGGATACATTGTACAACGTCCCATCAAAAAGACTGGGATACTTTATTTAATTTAAAGCACTCACACTCCCCACAAGGGAATCAAACTCAGGTCTTCTGCGTGCAATGACAAAGCGTCTAACCGCTGCACCGCAGACGTGGCTATCTATCTATCTATCTATCTATCTATCTATCTATCTATCTATCTATCTATCTATCTATCTATCTATCTATCTATCTATCTATCTATCTATCTATCTATCTATCTACCCCCCTTCTCTCTCTTTATACACACACACACAACACACACACACACACACACACACACACACACACACACACACACACACACACACACATATATATATATATATATATATATATATATATATATATATATATATATATACATATACACATTTATATACAATGTATAATATGTAATATATATTATCTATATTTGCATGCTGCAAAGAGTGGACCCTGCAAAAAATAACCCACATATATGTGTGTAAAGTAGCCCCATTCTTGCAAGACGAATCCAGGTCATTCAAGCCAAAGGGTGTATTCTACATTCGTGGGTGATTGGCAGGTGCTCTGGTGTGGTTTGCACCGTTCCTATCAAACACATATCTGTCTTATTTCTGTTCCTTCTTTTCTGTTTTCTTTGTTTGTTACCCTCTAGTCTGTAGAGACACCTATTGTCTCCGGTACTGATGTGACCTTATTAAGTTGCAAATGCCATAAAACTTGTTTTAGAAAGAACAAAAAAGCCAGACATCAATCTTCCATTTCTGACCTTTAGAAAGTTTTTAAAATTGAAAAAATGTATCAGACTTAGTGGTAGATGTCGCAGCATTTCGTTTCTCAATGAGACTCTAAAGGATTTAATTTTGAGCGGCGACTGATGAGACGGTATACCGCGAGGTCGGGCAAAAGGTTAGGGGATGTCAGTGGCGGGGAACGAAATGCCAACACATGACACAAGTGTAATCACGGGCCAACAGAACTGCTTCATAAAAGGCTCCCACCCACGGTATAGGGTGAGGGTAATCTCTTGATGGAGATGAAGAAGACATTTAATTTCTCAATGTACAAAAAAAAGAAGAATTGTCCATTCTCAATGACCCCTCGACAAACAACCAGATCTTCTGTGCAACAGGCTTGTGAGGACCATGTAGATACCAGTTAAACTCTTTCAAGACGTCACGGATACGTACTCTGTCCAATAAATAGCACACCAAAGGCAATCTAGCGGCACATTGCCAACCATCACACACACGTCACAAACACCAGCTTGCATATTTCGTAGTACGCATGTTATGTTGTTGCCTGCCTTTTAAGTTTGAGATAAAGGAAACAGAAGTGAAAAGTATGCATGAATAGAGAAATACTTTACTTAAATTCTGGGCTCGTCTTGACAAACCTACGAGTTTCTAAAAACACAATCCTAACCGCAAACTACAAACATTCTTCCATTCCTGTGGACACCGTGTGGCACTAGAGGTAGCGGAATTCTCGCGGACACTTGGGGACGAACAGGGAAGAGCATGCAGTCTTCTGGAGGCATTGGCAAAAGACATACATG
Organism: Aplysia californica; assembly: GCF_000002075.1. Taxonomy (NCBI): domain Eukaryota; kingdom Metazoa; phylum Mollusca; class Gastropoda; order Aplysiida; family Aplysiidae; genus Aplysia; species Aplysia californica. The sequence goes on along the minus strand of NW_004798659.1, from coordinate 26,082 downwards.
TAACCGAATGTAACGGTGTTTGTGGTGTAGCGGCGAGGCACTACGCCGTTTCACGCAAAAGACCCGAGTTCGATGATTGCTGAGTGGGAAAACATTTATTGGGTAGGCCTACAGGTGTCTTAGCCTTTTTGCTGGAATATTGTATCTCTCTCAGCGCGGGTTGGCACTGCCAGACACGGTCGGAAGTCCGTCTTCTAAATGATCTTAACTTTGTCGAGGAAGGCGTAAAAAACGCCTACATCAAAAAACAAAACAAACGAAGAAACAACAAAGACAGTGTCGATCAGATCTCTCGATGTGGGTTCAAGCAAGTTAAAATGCGAAGAGGAATAAATTATACATGTACTTCACAGATCTCCGTCATGTTGGAAACTTGTCGAGTTGTGTGGAGGAAGTGGAAAATGTGTTTGAGTCACAGTAGAAGAGATCGCTCATTGTACCATTGTACCCCTCAGTCGCTGCTAGACGTCTTCGTCTGTCTACTCGCTTCAACAAATTATGTTTCCATCGTCTGCGATCTTTCTCGTTTTTTTCAAATTTTACTCTCCAATAACGCCTTTTGGTGTTAATCTTTGGCACTTACCTGACCTATGTGTGTTGCAAATCCCGTAAGAATCTTGGATCCAGGTGGTATCAAAGAGAGACGAAGAGAAACTCGTGATTAAAAAAGCTTTCCTGACGTTGCAAAACAACACAAGTCTTTGACAAACACCCCCCTCACCCTTTTTGACCCCACCCCCACTCCCTTTCCATACTTTTCTATACTTTACAGCATCATTTCTTACGCAAGCTATATTTTGCCAATGAAATATTCAAACTTGGAATCGTTTCGCTATTGCACTTATTCGATAAAAAATTGATAGCGTGAGTGAAACAATGAACCATTCCGCGTGTCTGGAGAGGGCCGAGATATTTGTCCAGGCTTTTGCAGAAAGCTTGCCACTTGCCAGTGTTTGCTCACGTTTGAGGAGGGAGATAGACAGTACACAGTTACAACGGACGAGTTCTTTGTGTGGAGGTGCCGGTGGCCTCTATATCAGCCTCTCTTACACCAACAAACACTCGTCTTGACAAGCTCCCATACAGCTCGCTGCCTCTATAACCCACAGAGCACCTACCCTTTGTTTTGCTGCTCTGTTTCTTTTGGTACATGTTTTATGATGCGTTATGAAATATTTCCGGGGGTGTTTAAACTTGAAAAGGACACGTCGTACCCTGTTTTTGAAAACACATCTGGGGGAACTAGAGCAGGGGGTTGGGGTGGGGATGTTTCTGCAGATCAATATTTGAAAAGAAATTCTTCTGGGACAGATCTTCCATAAGTGCAAAACTCACACTAGTCAACAGTGAGATCAGGGGTTCACTCAGGGGAATAAATCGCCAGCATCGTCTTCAAATATACAAAATCCGGAAAGTTTTTTTTCTCCAGGAGAGAGACCATCTGTTTCACTCTTTCAATAATTTATAATTGTACTAGTGTACCCACATAATGTTGGCAATTTTTTCTTTTTCTTTCTTTTTTTTTCATTTGGATTTTGAGTTTCAACTAAATGTTACTCGCGCACATGCAACAGCTGTTATAGGTTAAGAAACTGCAATTAAGAATGCTAGTCAAAGTTTTGGGCTTTGTGCATCTGATCGGAACACCGAAATTTCCTCCTCTGAGCCGCCAAAGGTTTCTGGAGATTTATCTGACGAGTTTACGTTGACTGGACGGGTTATAGAAGCCACAGTCGTGTTTGTCACTGTGTATGTCTCTGTCTCTGTCTCTGTCTCTGTCTCTGTCTCTGTCTCTGTCTCTGTCTCTGTCT
>NW_004798659.1:22452-23791 GCF_000002075.1 Aplysia californica | reverse complement strand
TCTCTCTCTCTCTCTCTCTCTCTCTCTCTCTCTCAGCGGCCACAGGCACATACGATAACGTTTTGTTTCGTTTCTCCCACACAGACTCTGTTACAACCGTTGACTTAAATAATCTTATCACCCTAGACCGGACACTGTCATGGCCGTAGCTCTGTGCTCTCTATCAAAACTTCGATTGTGTGCTACGTTTGCCTCTTTAACTTTCCCTTTGTTCCAAAATAGAGTCGGATGGTGCGCGCCAAGGTGAATGCATTGTCTTGAATATTACAATACAAGACTATTTTACTTAATCTGTGGTTACAACAATCTTTGCTCCCACTATTTGTACATTAATACATGTACATGTGTTATGTATGTGACTCCGCCCCCCCCCCCTCGAAAAAAAAAGAAAAACCCAACAAAAAACCCAAAAACAAAAACAAACAATAAAAAAACAACCAACAACCCAAAAACAACAACAAAAACAAATCCGCCCCAACCTAAAACGATACAGATGTAGCAGCTAATGTTACCACCGGTGTGATTTTGTTTCGTATCTCACAAGGAAGAACGACCCATCTTATAATTACACTCTTTAAATCCGGTTATCCGGTTTGGTACTCATCAAAACAAAGTATCGATCTTTGCCCATTCACTAGACAACGTGGGAATTTCTCTTTCAACAATCGAGCTCAGAACCCCTCAAGAATGTGGCTTAGAAGAAGCACAGAAAACATTCCTGTTGATCGAAGGCGCTTCTCATCGATTCCAAGTTTTTCATTCAAAAGTGAAATAATTTGTTTTGTGGTATTACCCACGCCTATATCCTGATCCAGGGGGAAAAAGGCAATGATGATGATGATTACCACCATAGCATCATTGGGTTAAAAATCCCGACCGCCACATGATAAACTTGCGCACGTCTGTATGGATTGCGTAATAAATGCTGGCGTGTAAATTCCTTATGTTCCACAGAACAGCGGAGGCGTAAACTTTAATTTAAATACCAAGAAACAAAGGACACACCCCTCCCCACCCCTTTCCTAAAGGATAAAAAAGAGTTGAGAATCCGTGAGCAAAGCGTAAAAGTCGCAGTACGAAAATTCAGAAGTGGAACAATTTTACGGGTCGTCTGCCAAGCATTTACGTTGTAGATGGGCCCTTTTTGCTTCTTTCTCCTCATTAGAACCGATGGCAAAACATTCCATAGTTTCCGACAACACGAGCGTAGCCTTCAGCCGGAACTATCTGAGCAAACACTGGGCTTTTAGTACCTTTCTGACTAATGACTCGAGGAACAAAGTGTCGTTTTAGCTACAACCGTCACTGTCTTCGATGGAGCCGCCTGGGAATGGAGGGG
>NW_004798659.1:20398-21761 GCF_000002075.1 Aplysia californica | reverse complement strand
GGGAGGAGGGGAGGACAAGAACTATCTGGCGGGTAAGTTGGTGCAGACGATGTATTGTCCGCTATGAGACACTTGGCCTGTCTCATTGGCGTTCCAGACGAGAGATGGATGTCCAGCAATCCCACCACTCTGTAACCAGAAATTAGCCAGGCTTCTTGGAATATGAGGCTCTTACACTTCTAAATCCCGAGGCTTTGGCCATCTCTCTCTCTCTCTCTCTCTCTCTCTCTCTCTCTCTCTCTCTCTCTCTCTCAGTCTCTTCCTCCTACACACACGTATTGTCCTGTTTTCAGCTCTTTCAGGCTGTACCTTCCCAGTATAATCGTGGGACCCGACATTTTCGTTGACCGACTAAAGCTAAACCTTAACGCAAACTCTAAAGTAATCCCGAGCGAATCTTGCACCCCTCGAAGATCAGTTTGACTTTGAGCTTAGGTTTAACGACACTGTTCGCCTACGTTCATTTTGTGTGGCCAGGGGAAGGATCGATTGATAGCCTCTGTGACAAAAAGTGAAAATAGAAGGTGGCGTCACGACTGAAGACAAGACCAGAACCACCACCATCCGCCAGCGAAAGACACACACGGGAATTGTTACAATACAGTCCTTGAATGAGAGGAACGGCTTTGACAAAGCGAGACAGGAGAGTAGACAATAAAATAAACGGATAAAACAGTTTGAACATCTGTTAAGATTACCACTCGACAGTTTAGTTGAGCAGTGAGAGCATACAACAACTATAGATCAGATGGATACAGAGGAAGAGGTAGGCCTAGGAAAAGAAGGATAGAAGAACAGGTCAGCGAAACATTAGACAAAAGCAATACAACAGCCATGCAACAGACGATACAACAAACAAGCGAAAGACGTTTTCTTCTTTCCTCGACACCACAAGGTAACAGAGGCCTAATAAAAGTAAAGTAGGCAGACAAAAGAGTTACTGTCGAGGACACCAAAGTGTTTATTTCCGCTTCCGGTAGCAGGCGACGACGTTGAACATGCACATACTGCTGTAGTGACTCCTCTTCCGGCCAGACAGAACCCTCCTCTCCTCCTCCAGCTCCTGCAGGCCACTTACGATGTTCTCCTCCGCCGCCTGTAGGATCATCAGCTGTCGTTCCATCTCACGCAGCAGACTCGCTCGCCCGATCTTCCCCGGCAGAAGTTGCAGGGCCGATGCTTCCTGGAGAAACGACATGAGATATACATTATTATGTAGTATGTAGGGTAGCAGTAATGCAGCTTTTGGGACACCTGAATAGACATACGGGTCTTGAACATCTAGCTCTCACTGGCAAAATTGAGGGCTAGCGAGGCAGGGGTAGGCCCAGAACAACATACTTAGGGAACCTAAACAAATGGG
>NW_004798659.1:16939-18144 GCF_000002075.1 Aplysia californica | reverse complement strand
CCACCCCCTCCTCCCATTCCCCAACCCCTCCTACCACCCCTTCCTCCCATTCCCCAACCCCAGAGCCAACCCCATCTCCCATTCCCATTCTCCAACCCCTCCTCCCATTCCCCAACTCTTCCAAAATCTCTCCTCCCTTTCTCCAACTCTTCCAAAAACCCCTCTTCCCAATCCCCCTTCCTCCACTTCCCCAACCCCTCCTCCCATCCCCCCTCCTCCCTTTCTCCAACATCTCCTCCCATTCCCCCCTCCTACTTTTCCTCAACCCCTCCTCCCTTTCCCTAATCCCTCCTCCTATTTCCCCCTCCTCCTTTCCCCATCCCCTCCACCCATTCCCCACTCCCATTCCCGTTCCCTTCTTCCATTCCCTAACCCTTCCACCCTTTCCACAACTCCTCCCTCCATTCCATGTCTAACATTTTCAACAGGTCTTCTTTTTACTGACTGGCCTTATGTCTGCACATTTAATCTAGATGTCTTTTTCTTTTAATCACCGAAAGTAGGCAATTATATTTTCTAGACTTAACCCAGCAAGTTCGAACGGCTGAGGAAAAAACAAACAACACCCCCCAACAAACAAACAAACAAACAAGCAAACAAACAAGCAAACAAGATATACGAACAAAAAAAAAAGGTTTGAGAATCTGCGGTGAGGGGTAAAATTTTGTTAACACAAAGGTCGTCTCTTCGAGACCAGCTCACTGTCCGTTTCGTTGTGGGGCGGGTCGTCGGTGAAGAAGGAGCAAGGGCGATACCAAACTCCTAAAATCAAACAGAAGAGCAGCCTACAATGATAATTTTTAGCTCTATAAACTAAGATTTATGAAACGCTGGAAGGCGCTTTTCCTCGAAGTCTTGCTTCATCATTCAATTCTCGGGCCTGGCGGTGAAGGGATTAAGGAGAAAAATACCAGTTTATTTTGAACAGAAGACAAGGTAATAATATTTGCGATTGAAGGAGGTGGGAGGTCACTCCGTGTCAAATGTTAAATGAGCTAGATTCTAGAAAATGTTCGCCCAAGTTTGGGGACTTCCGAAACTGAAGTGTACTTGGAAACTTCTAGATCTAATTTACTTTTCTTTTTTTTTTTTTTTTGATGTTTGCCGTTGCTTTTCTGTGAAATCAACACATAAATGTGCTTTTAAATGGCCATAAAGGGTATTGAGGCCCCCCTTCCTAAAAAACAAACAAACAAACAAGCAAA
>NW_004798659.1:15178-16276 GCF_000002075.1 Aplysia californica | reverse complement strand
GGGGGGGGTGTTGTTGTTCAGTTTTTAAGGATAAAATTACGTACATTTTGTAACATCAAGTTTCGCGTCTGTGGGGTAGCGGTTAGACGCCATGCTGTCGCACGCAGGAGACCCGAGTTCGGTTTTTCGAGTGGGAAGGATTTTTATCGAGTATCTCGGTCTTCCTGCTTGGATGTTGTATCCCTTTCAGCCCGGGTTGACCCTGATAGGCAAGCTCAAAGGCCCGCCTCGTAGACATCTAAATTGTGTCGATGAAGGTGTAAAAACAGCCATATTACACCCCCACTCCCTCCCCCAAACAAACAACAGCCTCCTCCAAAAAAAACAAACAAAGCAACACCTCCCCCCCCCAAAAAAAAAACAACCCCAAGAAACATCAACTTCAGACCAGATGTTATTATTTGGAAGCCTCAGGACATTAGACATTGTTCATTTGCTTTGTTTGAATGAAGAGAAGCACCATATTATTTTGTTTTATTCAAGTGAGGGTTTTACGGCACTTACAACACAAATAGGTCTTATTAGTGTCGAAGATTAGAGGTACTTATAAAGAGTAACATACAAAGGAAAGAGGGTGGAGAGATGAGGGCGATAGATGTTTGATTGGAAAGAAGGAGGAAACCACACCCAAAGAGACAGAGCGGAAGAAAAGAAATAGGACCTCACAATAACGGCCATTTAGTCCAAGGAAAAAGCAAGACAGACAAACAGACAGACAGAAAGACCCACCACTGTCACCTTCCGATTGCCCGTAAAAAGAAACAGTAAGAGTGAGTTGCTCAAGTGTTGGAACAGATTGATTTCTGTCTTCCATTTCGGAGATTTTCATTCGCGCCACCTCCCCCCCCCTCCTTCCTCCCATCTCTATCTTTTCCTTTCCCATCTTTGTCTCCTCCCCCACTTTTCAAAAACTGTTTCCTGTTTCTATCTGTCAGTCCGTGCCTTGTACTTGTATTGTTGTTTAACCTGAACATCCTCTCTTCCTCTCAGCCTCCTCCGTTATTGAATTTGAATCCGCCCCAAAGTACGTGACTATTTCTTCTCTTGCTGGGATGAAATCTGCTGACATTTTCCTTTTTTTCTTTCGTTTCCCCCCCC
>NW_004798659.1:13884-15078 GCF_000002075.1 Aplysia californica | reverse complement strand
CCCCCCCCCCCCCCCCAATTTTGAATCAGAATGATGTTGTATTCCTGCAAATCGAATTCGTTCAACATTCATTGTTTTCCGCGTGGTTCACCTAACAAAATTGTGACGTCACCAGTCGTTGTGTAGTATTCTGCCTACCGTCACCACCACCCGCGCTGTAACTTGTAATTAAAACTTGGCGACCTATTGATTCTATTCTTTCAAAGTCTTATCTGTTTTTATCAGCTTAATATCTGATACGTGGCTTCCTAGCCACTACGGTATTAAACTGATTTTTGGACACAGGCGAGATGCTCGAGGCTTGCTCCGCTCTCGCCAAGGGTCGGCCCGGTATTGCAGTCTATTCAAGTCTCAAATTAAATAAACGCAATAGACTATCTTATGCAAATATTGATTAAAATCTTTCTTTTTTGTCGAACTCATCTCACATTCTACTTTGGGCTCAATGTGGGTAATAATTAATATGTTTAATAATATATGATCCCTCAGCCATTACAACAATGGCGGCGGAAAGTACTCATCTATCTTTTCCTCATAATCGATATCGATGATGACGGAAGCAGTTTGCACGATACAGCCCAAGTACTATCTCCCATCCCTTCTGATTACACCCACTACATACACGGAAAACTCGCCCTTGTCTAAAGATCCGACACTCACGTTTTAAACGTCGGTTTGACATAAAAAATAAAAAAAATCCCTAAAGAATGAGACTATTCACCAATCAAGTTTGTCTTGCTACAAACAAGTGATGGCACTCGCTGGCACAACACGGTGGTGAGGAAGCTTTAAAAAAAAAAAAAAAAAAAAGAGAATAAGTCTAAGAAAGAGTCTTACGGCATTTGTAACATACATGTACTTACTTAAGTAACCAGGGCGTAACCAAAGAAAAGAAGGATGAGTTATAAGAATAAATATTCGAGTTTGATCAGACAGGAGGAGCAGACCACATCAGAGCGTCCGCGAACCAACCATAGCAACTATGCAAATGCGTCAATAAAGGGTTCAAAATCAAGGCTTTCTCCCTTTATTCTCCTTCAACGGTCTGTCTTAAAGGAAGAGAAAAATAAGACAGGCAGACACAAGAAACAGAAGGGAAGTAAAGAAGTAAGACCTACCAGTAGCACCCTCCAACCAAAGGACCGTTCACAGTTTGGCCAAAAATGCCCCCCCCCTCTCCCCCGTTCCCCCTTG
>NW_004798659.1:12261-13349 GCF_000002075.1 Aplysia californica | reverse complement strand
TGTGAAGTCAACTTTTGTCAACTTTTCGCTGACACCCCCGCCCCTCCCCCTCTGGGATGACGTCATATTTTGCGCACGGTCCCCAGGCCCCAGACCTTTACAATGTGGACTTATTTCTCTACCCCTGTTGAGTGACCACGTAAGGTAGAAAGCAAGGTAAACGGCCATCTATAATACCGTATGTGGAATAACAATACACAAACTGGGAAGGCACTCATAGCCCAACATGTTGACTGCAATATCATTTGCATGTGCACGAGAAATTATATTTAGTCATAATTTCAATTCTGAATGTTCGAAGAAAAAAGTGAGAAAGGATACCTAAAGCAGGTACAATTGTTTTTAAAAAATATAATAAATTCTTCTCTGGCTTCAGAAAAAATGCTTTCTGGGCTATGGACATTAGCTCAGCTTGCCAGGGATATGTTCGGAAGATAACAATAGCTTACTGATGGACAAACGTGTGTCTTGAGCGACAAACAATCTTAAAGTTCAGCAGGCCAGAGGTGACGTGGTTGTACATTATTAGGTCGACTCCCTGAGGGAGCTACCTTTGACGTAAGCAAGACCAACGTGTCCTTCACTTCTTCTATTTCTGTCAGACATATAGCGTCCTCATCTCTCCTTCTCTTCTATCAAACATCTTGCGTTCTTATCTCTCCTCCTTTTCATCTTTGATTACGCCCAAGATCTTGTTAAAGTGTCGTAAAACCTCTAACCAAAATTAAGTAAATGAACATGTCCCCTTTTTATGTTTGAGGGCTACCACAATAATATAAGATATCTTTTAAATTCTCTTGTTTGGACTCCCTTTGTTACCCACCTCCTTAATTGCTTGCAGGTTCCCCGCCCCCAGATTCTCACCTGAATTGCATTTTCAGATTTTCTCTCACTGACGTGTTTCGAAGGCACACCGATGCACTGTTTGTCACACCGCTCTTCTCCTTCACCTCGAAAAATAATTGTGTGAAATGTTTCCCCGTCACCGTCACCATTGACGCCATCGCTCATCGCCACGCAAGGAAACACGTGTGAGACTCTTAGTGTGTGTGTGTGTGTGTGTGTGTGTGTGTGTGTGTTTGTGTGTA
>NW_004798659.1:8813-9833 GCF_000002075.1 Aplysia californica | reverse complement strand
ACACACACACACACACACGCACACACAGGTCAACCTATCCATAACAGAGAACGAAGAAACATGGTATAAAAACAACATCGCCATCAAGCTATCCAAATGTACTGAGCCCAGAAAATAAAATCTTTTCAGGACAGAAAAACAAAAACAAAAAACGGTTTCATTCTTTAAACTATTGTCCCCACATAACATCTTTTTTCCCTTGCCCTTTTTCCCCAATATTTATTAAAAATCTGAATTTCAACACAATATTTCTTGAGCGCATGAAACCAACACCACAGATTAAGAAATTGTAATATATACTTTGTTTGTATATTTTTTTTTTGTTTTGTTTAAACGTTTGAGCTAAGCACATCTGAACAGTTGGCTGGCACTATGATGTCAACGTCATTCAACAGTGTCGTATGTCAAACTTTTGAAAAAAAATAATAAAAACCAAGAATTTTGTTCAGTTTGAGTTTGATGACAAGCCTCGACTGGTCCTAGTCTCACCCCTCTTTCTAAAATTTAACGGATTTAATTCTAGTTTTAGTAAGAGTTTTACAGCACTTGCAACACTATAGGTTATATTATAAGTGCCGAAGATTAAAGGTGTTACAATAGAGGAACATACACAGAAAAGAAGGAGGGGAGATAAGGATGATTGATGTTGGAAGGAAAGAAGAATAAAAAAACCCACACCAGAGCACCCGCCAACCACTCACTAACTGATTTAGACGAATTAAACATAATTTTTAAAACGATATTAACAGAATGTACTGCCCGAAATAAAACCTTAAGTAGTTTGGTTCTCCCGAAAAACTCGTATTTTGACATTTTGACATTTTGACATAGGACGGTGACGAGTGACGACGACGAGGATGTACGTTTAGTGAGTTTACCTCCATGGGTTCGGGGGACGAGACGGGTATGACGGCCGCCCTCACCACCAGCACGTCCGCCCATAGCGTGAGCAGTGTGAGCAGCAGGCACGTGTTCACGGCTCTCCAGGTCCTCACACTCACACTCATGATTTCACTCGGG
>NW_004798659.1:6990-8584 GCF_000002075.1 Aplysia californica | reverse complement strand
CAACAACAACAACAACAACAACAACAACAACAACAACAACAGCAGCAGCAACAACAACAGCAACAACAACAACAACAACAGAAAAGATTTCCGTAAGCCATTGGGGAACAAAATGTCATCTAGTAGCCATTAGCCGGCCTCTCCAGTGGGCGTCTTGAGAAAATATAATTTAGGGGAGACAGGTTCCAATTATAAGGAAATGTTCGGTTGATTTGGAGCTAACTTCCTTGTGTAGGAAATTTGAGAATCTTTTGTTTCTTTAACTCCTTCTGTCTCACATAACTGAAGTCCCTAATGACTCTTCCGCCCCACCTCTTCACCCCTTTCTCTTTTCCGGGGTAGATTGTGTCTTTACACTTTGTGACTTGACCAAACAGAATCTCAGCTCAGGTACGAGCTCGCAGATGCAACTGCAACAGTTTTGATAATATCTGTTATTGGCTATGCAGTATTGTTATTGGCTCTGCCGTTTTGTTGTATTGTTCTCGTCTAGGCAGTATTGTTCCCTGTGAATACGTTTGATCCTGTCACTTGAATAGGTCGAAAGTCAACCGCCAGTGTCCTGCTCTCAGCTGGTTTCCCTGTTTGTGCGTGTTTGTAATCGAAAACAATATCACTTCTGGGTGGTCGATATGCCAGCTTCTCTCACAATTCCTGTTTGTCCTGTAGTTGGACTTGTATTGAAAATGTCAAAACACTTGTCCTTTTGTCGCCAGCTAACAGCCGCTTGTTCCCGTTTACTTGTGTCTGCGGTATTTGCGTCTGGCCTGGCTATCTCATCCTCTGAGGAAATGAACAGCAAAAACTGAGACAATACAAAGTGATAAAGATGGGAGTGTGGAGAAAAGTGTCGCACTTCTCTAAAAATATCAAAGGCGGACGCGTGGAGAAAAGTATCATACTTCACTAAAAGCTTCCTTGGCTTGCGGCCGGGGGTCGGGCTGGTAATACTGGCGTCTGTGGTGCAGCGGTCAAGCACTTTCGCTGTCGCACGCAGGAGACTATCTAAGTTCGATTCTTGAGAGGGAGAAAATTTTTACCAAGTATTTGGTCTGTCTGCTGGGATATTGTGCCCCTCTCATCCCGGGTTTGTCCTGACAAGCAGAGTCATAAGCCCATCTCTTTCTTAAACTGTGTCAATGATGGTATAAAAACACCAACATACAAAAAAAAAAAGAAATTGGGCTTTTGACAAGAAAGAAAAAAAAAAAGGATAAAAACACAGGTTCGATTCACAGATCCCCTGAATAGGAATAGTAGAGTTGAACTTGCTCTAACGGCCACCTGTCTAGACAATCACTTGTACAAACAACCGTGGCCTACTTTTTCCTTTGCTTCTTTAAAAACTTTCTATTGACACTGTCCAAAACGCCCAGTTGTTTAAGATAACCACTTTTTTCCTCGACACTGGGTGGGTGTCTAGGTCAATTTCAACTGTACATCATGATTGGTTCTTGCCGCAGCAACAAAGGTAGGCGTATCTTTAGGTTTCTTGCCCATCGGTAGAGATGAAATAATGAAATATGATAATATTGTGTGAATGACTGCACTAGGTGCCTAACAGTAACAGGATGCTCCCAATGCGGATGGGGGG
>NW_004798659.1:5618-6890 GCF_000002075.1 Aplysia californica | reverse complement strand
GAAGTTGCGATAGATCGTTGGTGATTGGCAGACGCTCTGATGTGGTTTTCTCCCACTTTCCTGCCAATCGTATATCGTCCTTTTTCTCTCCTCCCGTTCTGTGTAGGTTACTCTCTCTATAGTTGCAACACCACTAATCTTTGGCCCTCATTATATGACCCAGTTGTGTTGCAAGTGTTGTACAACTCAAAACTGTATTAAAACTAGCCTTCTTATAGTGCGGTCAAAAATTCATGGCACGACTTATTTTCAAATACATGTATCTCCTCAACTATCGAACATAGGTTCTCCAATTTTTGCACAGTGATTTGTATCAATTTTTCTTAATAGATCAACATTTTTGTAAACACCTGCAAGCTGTATTCTAGAAAATTCCTTAATAAATACTAATAAAAAATCCAAGTGGGTGGTTTCTTCTGATTTTTAAATGTTTACAGCTGGGGCAATATTGCTTTTACTTTTAGTAGCAAGTCCGTCAGGTGTTTTAACATCGGGACATTATGCTTATTGAACGCATGTTTTGAGAGCCCCTAGTGCAAAACTGTGTTCACTATAACAATAATTTCTCGTAACAAGTTTTGCAAATGAAAATTGTGATTAATGAGCTGTGACGTAAGCCACATGTAATCAAAATGTGTGTGAGAAGCGGGAAGTGCTGTGAACAATATCATTTTACGTGTGACAACGATTTCAAGTATTTAATATAAATTTATGAAGAAAAGTTTTTAAATCTAGCCCAATTTGTTCTGGAAAAAATATGATTTAGTTACGATAAACTGATACAAAATTCTAGGAAAAGTATGGATGACACTGATTCACCCGTTACAAAGATATTTGAAGATAAGTTGCACCACGAATTTTTGACCGCACTATAGTTTATTATTATTACTCTCTGTTGGGGAGGGGGGAGGAGGTAAATACATTAGAATGAATCGTCAGAGGTAAAAACAGAGGTAGGGGTCGAGTCTGGGGAAATTATTACTTTTGGAGTAGAATAAATGTGGAAATACTGAGATTTAAAAAAAATATATAGGCAAAAAGACAATCGAAAAAACAACCAACAACCACACAACAAAAACCACAAACCCCAACTAGATCTATATGTCCACTACAACAAATTTCAGGAAAACCCAAGTATGCGTTATTTTAGAGTCAAGATGGTTACGAAGATTAGATCTATAGGCCTATATATTTTTTTTACCTTAATAGTCTCCCCCTATTACGCCTTTGTGCCTTTTTTACATCTCATTTTTAATTCGTGGGGGAGGGGGG
>NW_004798659.1:0-1706 GCF_000002075.1 Aplysia californica | reverse complement strand
AATAATGATAACTTAGAAAAAAAGAAAAAATAATCTACAGAATAAATAATAAGACACCATCTCTGAAGCAAGACGTACCGAGTGTAAAGTATCAGTATCCACCGACGTATATCACGTGGCCACAGGAGCTGCACCGGTCGGCCGCAGTATAAAGAAGAATACATTGTTCTCCCCAGACACTGCCTATTTATAGTCTTCCAGAGATCAGCCGCGCGGGAGGACGGGGAGGCGTCTGCCAGTCTGGCTCTCTTCGCTCACTCACGGAACAGTACAGACCATCGGTTCGCTCACTCTCGGAACAGACCACCGGAACTCCTGGACAAGGCAAGAGTTGGCGAACCTCACGGGAATCGAGCCAGGTTTTCAAGTGGCTGAGGCGCGCCATAAACCTTGGCCCACGCAGACGTCAGACGACATCGCACCCTGTGACTTGTCGTGCCGGGCCTCCATAGTCTCTAAAGTAATAGCGACATGTGCGCTGTTGCAGTAACTCGGCCACCGTTTGCTTACACTTGGGGAATACCGATGATTTGGGAGGAGAGGGGTACTTCATTAGCTTAGCTGGTATCGTGCTGATCTACGAAGCGGATGTCCTTGGTTTGAATCCCAGGCTGGGTGTTCTTGAACTCAGACGTTTTGCGGATGACCTTGTTTAGAATCCAAACAACATTAGAATGGTAAAGTTCTATCTGTTCAGTACCTAGTTCAGCGAAATTTGACGTCAAAGATGTTGAGTTTCACGGTATGTCAGGCTTTTTCGAATACAATTCTTTGAATATCTTGATAACGACTCCGAATAATCTTCTGACTTTGATAAAGCAGATGTTTCTGATCTCATAGTCTTATAGTACCTCAAAACGACCCAAAAAAAAAATGCCAGACAGAGCTTTGTCATTTTGAGGTAGCGACTGGGCGTTCTTGAACTCGTACGTTTTGAGAAGTTTTCAAGGCTCTCAACCCATTTGTTTTGGTCTTATCGAGACGGACGTTAAATTCGAATGTCACGCCTCTATAATTATACAATAGCGTTGACAGGGGAATAGCGGTCCGCTCCGGGTTCTCCATGTCCAATCAATGACTTGTGAACCACCGCTCAGTCGACGAGATACTGGTCGGTGGAGTAAGCCCTTTTGCCCGTCATTTTCTGGCATTCTGGTGCCGTTATTTATCATCTTTGCTCAATATTGCTCCACCCGAAACGTCTCCCGGTTACGTCAGCATGCTTTTCCCAAAGAAAAAAAAATATGCTAGAAGTGGACAATCTTTGGCTTCCTTTGAGGAAATTGTAGTCATGCAAGGAGGGAACTGGTGGACCAAGTTTGGGCCGTAAACTGTCGTCCTGTTGGCCTCAACTGACTCGCGATTTTGAGAACCCAGTTTAAAGTTAAAATTATATGCCTGCAACGGGGAATTGACAGCAAACGATATCAACTTCGTAGATCTCTTTTAATGTTGGTGGCTGCAGCGAGCAGTGACTGAGTCATTATAAACATGAACACCAGTCCTTGTAGGTACTCAGTAGTGGACTGTTTAGTAAAAACTATTTATTGTAGCGCATGTTTTTTTTTATTGACCTAGTGCGCAGCAGGAAGTGGCAGCCCCATGCTGTGCCCGAGAATACTGGGTTTCTCACTCGACATAATGGGACAATCAATGGCGGCTCGTGGTTTATAGAACTGACCGGCCGTCATTCACGTCGACTGTTT
>NW_004798658.1:101371-102422 GCF_000002075.1 Aplysia californica | reverse complement strand
GATCAGTAAGTATGCCTAGCAGCCTTGCATTGTACCCAATGTAAACTACCGCTCGCTCAGCGAGCCAATCACAATCCAACATTTTTGGGGTCCACCTAGACACCATGACTACGTAGACCCCAATCGGGGAGTATGTAGACACTTCCAATTTTTATAAACAATGATCTCATAATGTCTGCGTGCAATGCTGTGTTACATAGTACATAGACAATGTATATCTCCTTACGTGTGCGTGACTGGTGAAATGTGCCGTAAAAGATGCATGTTCTCGAAGTGAGATACGGGATAAAGGTCAAAAATCGATTTTTTTTTCCAAAAAGACTGAGTTGGGCTGTTGTTGTTGTTTTTTTAATATTTTCAAACTTATTATTTAGCCCTTTATCTACCGACATTTACTAGGCTCTGTGTATATTCTACGCTAGAAATATATTTCTGAAGATTTTTTTTTTCCTTTTGGATACAAGTCATCTCACGTAATTACAGAGGTTGCGTGAGAATATTTTGCTGTCAGAGCATTTTGCGGAAGATTTCTGCGACTCATTCATATGAACAAATCCGATCCCACTGCATACCAACGCTAAGGTCAGCTGATTATCCAAAGTTACTTGGGAAGTTATCATGATATCAAAACAGTGGTTAGGCTCTCGGACTCGCAACCGTAAGGTTGTGGGTTCGAATCCCTTCAGAGACCCGATGTTCTGTACTTCGGAAAGTCACTTCACACGAATTTTCCTCACTTCGACTAAATTCTATAAGTAGTTTAATTTAGTAGACCCTTTCCGTTAGCCAATTATAAAGACTGTTATTTCGTTGATTTCTTTTTCAGGATAAAGCAGTCTTGAATCTTACTGCCCCCTGCTCACAACAGAAAGGTAGAGGAAGGCTTTCGAGCAGGATAATGTCTTTAGGAGATCCCATTTCTTTAAAATCGCTGATTAAAATACTTGATAAAAGTGGAGATAAAAGCAAATTTACTTTCTCAGTTGTTGACTTTGATAAGCTGTGAAGAGCTATACATTGTAACTCCCTCCCCCCCCCCCACACCCCCCTT
>NW_004798658.1:95525-97229 GCF_000002075.1 Aplysia californica | reverse complement strand
TTCACCTCTTTTCCTGCTCTCTATCCATATTCTGTCGTCTGCTTTCGTCTTCAGTTTCTGCTCCCACTCCCAAACCTCCTTTGCCCCCTCCTTCTAGCTCCTGACTCTTTCTGCAGCCTTTCTACTGCTACTCCTTGACTCCTCCTTACTGCTGTCTTTCTGCCACACCCCCGATCTTCTGGCAGGAAAAATCTACACCTAGCTTTCTCGGACAAGGGCGAAAAATCTTGGAGGTCGAGTGTGCAAGTTGCGCACGTTAAAGATCCCTTGGAGGTCAAAAATCTATTAGAGTAGGCTTCCGCCGTCACCAGGGAAAATTCAAAATCTCCTACCAACTGAAAATGTAAAGTGTGTAACGCGCGCTCATATTATGACCTTATGCGGTTGTGAATGCCGTAAAACACTTACCCCCCCAAAAAAAAGAGAGAACGTGAGGAAGGAAACAGCACCAACAGGAACAGCAGCCGCTTAGTTGAAGTTAGAGTGAAATAAAAGAAATAACAACCCTATCAATCATCATCATCATTGCCTTTCTCATCCTGCACCAGGGTATAGGCCACGGACAAACACCTTCCACCTTTCTCTATCATGGGCTAGCCTCTTGATGTTATTCCATGCCTTCCCATTTTTCTGTAAATCTATTACTGTTATTCTTCTCCAGGTTCCACGAGGTCTTCCCCTTGATCTCTTGCCCTCTGGTTCCAATCCAAAACTTCCTTTGCTATGCAGCTGCCTGACTTACTGAGAGTATGTCCAATCCATCGCCACCGCCTTCTTCCCACCTCATCTCTGACTGGGATCTGTGTTGTTTTCCTTAACACGTCCAATATATGCCTTATCAATACTGTTTGATTATTCCAGAGTCAACACCTCCGAGCTTTACGTCCTTATCCGAAAAGACCAAATCAAACCCCCAACCTCACGATTACGAGTCCTGTAGCCTAACCACTAGATTACCGACGCCACCTTAGTAAGAGTTTCACGGCATTTGCAACACAAATAGGTCAAAGGTCTACCCAGGTTTAAAGCTGTTACTATAATAATACACAGATAGTAACATACAAAGAAATGGAGGAGATGCAATACATTGAAACTAAGTGACGACAAGACGGGAATAATGTTCAGTGAAAAAACAAAAGCAATTAGAAATCTCCCAGAAGTACAAGTTGCTACCAATGTCATACCATTCGTTCAAAAAGAAGTTTTAAATAAAATTCTAAGGGTTCAGTTTAATAATGATATATCTATGTCCTCCCAAATTAGCCAGCTCAGCAAAATAAGTATCTATTTTCAGCTTAATAAAAATTGGCAGTGTAATAAATTATTGGACTAAAGCAGCAGCCAAGACATTAGTAACAACACTATTTTTAAAATCAAATTTGAAACTGTAATGTTATTTTATCCGGTTTTTAAGATAGTCTCAAAGTTACAAGTACTCCAAATATCAACCAGCAAAATTGACAATGAAACAAAAGAAATTAGCTCACGTAATACAATTCTGAAAGAACTACACTGGCTGCCAGTAAAAGAACGGATCAAATACAAAACTGCCGCTTTCTATTTTAAATGTAAAAATGATATTGCTCCTCTTTATCTTAAAAAGAATTATATCATTCACCCAGAGCCCCTAGATCAGCCTCTGACAATCAAATTCTTAAAACTCCCAAACAAAACAAAATTACAAAGTATGCGGGAAGCGTTCCT
>NW_004798658.1:86645-91899 GCF_000002075.1 Aplysia californica | reverse complement strand
GGTAGGTGTGAGGGGAATGGGGCATGGGTGGGGGTGGGGGGGGGGTAGTGGAGATAGATTTCGTTGTGTGAAATTAATTGAGAAAATGTTGTCTTTGTAGCAAGTATGCGGTCAATTAGCAACAACTGTATATTATTATATTATGTCTTTGTCTGCGCTGTCGTTATTTGGTGTCCCAGCTATATCTGGGATAAAGATAATCTATGTGAGGCAGCGTGGTGGAATCAGGCTCTCGTCAAAATAATCAAAATGAAGAAACTTGCATTTTTCCACAGGTTTTTGAATTTTCACCAATTTTTTATTTTATTTTATTTTTTTTTTTTTGCCTCAACACCTTTCATGTCCATTAAAGAACTAATTTGTGAGTGGATTTTTCTGAAAAACACTGATTAAAGGTACAATAAATATGTAAACTTTCACTTGCCACGGACTCTTAAGCTAAGGAAATAACTAATCTTTGGCAGCCATTTTCCCACTAATTTTACCTCTGAAAACAGGTGACCCCATCTCCTTCATTCACAAATATCTCAACTTGTATTCAAGATAAATGGATATTTTTTTTTCATTTGCATAAAGACCAGTGAACAAGCTTTAAGATGATACCAATAACTCTACATGCCCAAAAATTGACGAGAGCCTGATTCCAACACGCTGCCTCACATAGAATATAATGACATCAGATAGTTATACTCGTACAATATAATGAAATAAAATAATAGCATAATGTAATAAAATAGTATAACGATATGATATTACGGAAAAATAGAATGATGTCATATAATGGTATTATATAATGATATGATATAATATTATAATGATACTCTATAAATATATGATAATATAAAGATATAAAAAAGTATAATGGTGAAGCATGGTGATATGTTATAATGGTGTAATATTAAGATATAAAATAAAGATACTAATATGACGATATTCTAATTTAATGATATAATAATGACGATATCATATAACGATATGATATACTTTTATAACATAAGAATATCATATAACAATATAATATAATGATACAGTATAATGATACAATTTAATATCATAATTATACGATATAATATTACGATATAATTATTATAACCGTATAATATTACAATATAATATAATACGTTAATGATATGATGTAATGATATAATATAATGGTAATACAGTAAAAGAATATAGCTTAATGATATAATTTAGTGATATGATATAATGATATAATAATACTAATATAATACAGTGGTATAATATAATAATATTATGTAATGATACAATGTGACATAATATAGTTATGTAATAACGATATAACCAAACAATATAATGTATCGATACTACCTGGGGCTCCTTCCGATGAAAGGAATGATCGGTGCATTAACATCAACCGAACGTCAATGGCCTACTATATTTACGCTCTACTGGAAAGGAGCAATAAGTCTTGAGAGCTGCAAAAAAAGTAAGAAGGTCTAGACCTAGATCTAAATCTAAACTCCCAGAACAAAGAATGCCACGCGAAATATCACTTCCGGCACTTCCGTTGTGAAGGACAGCCACGCAGATTTGTTTCGTTTCTCAGTGGAATAATCACAAAGGCCAAAGAAAGACGGGAACCTTTTGCCAAACATATTATTCTAATTTCTGGAGAAAAAAAAAATCAAATATCGGACTCCGTCTGGGGGACCTATCTATCTTTTTGCAGGTACTTGCCAACTTTCAACGCTGTAGCTGTCGTAGTTTTATGGGAAAGGTGACACATGTGTTGCCAAGTTGCCAAATATATAATAGATATTAATGTTGTTGTTGTTGTTGTTGCTGCTGTTATCGATCCAGCAACATCTGGGCTCTCGCCCTTCTGTCCAATGCCAAATAGATATTAATATGATATAATGGTATTATATAACCATAAGATAGTATGATATAATATAACGATATCATAATGATATTATAATATAACACTATCATAATGATATAATATAACAATATGATATACAGACATAATATAATGATATAACATAATGCGGTAATATAATGATATAATATGGTGGCGTCGGTGACCGCGTGGTTAGGTGGCCGGACCTGTAATTGTGAGATTGCGGGTCGGGGGTTCGAGCCTCAGCTCGGTCCGACGTTGTGTCCTTGGGAAAGAAAAGACACCCCAAACGAATGTCCCCTTTTGGCTCGGTCTTTTCGGTGATGGGGCGTTAAAGTCGGAGCTCAAGCCTCTTTAATGACCTAATAGTGTTGATAGGGGCGTTAACTTAACGATACAATAAGATATCATTTGATGACATGAAATAATGATACAATTTAATTGTATAATATAATGATATAATATAACTATTTAATATAACGATATAGTATAACGATATAATGGTATAATATAATGATACGTATTGATTTATAATGATGTATTAGGATATGCAATTAAATGATATATAATGATATATAATGAAATGATGTATATTATAATGGAATATAATTATTAATAGTGATACATAAAGATATATAACGATATATAATCTTAAGTAATCAGGTATAATCAAATATAATGTAACATAACATAATAGAAAAGAATTAAATAGAATATAATAGAGTAGAATGGAGTAAAATAGAGTAGAATAGAGTAGAATAAAATAGAATAGAATAGAATAGAATAGAATAGAATAGATTAGAATAGAATAGATTAGAATAGAATAGATTAGAATAGATTAGAATAGACTAGAATAGAATAGATTAAATTAGAACACCAAAGAATAAAACAGAATAGATTAGAATAGAATAGAATATAGTAGAATAGAACAGAATAAACAATAAATTATGTGACGACGTGATAGAATGAGGCGATCATCAATTTTTTGTCTTGTGGAGTTATTGGTAGTGGTAGTTTCTAAAAGTTTATTCAATTGCTGTACTTTCAATGAAAAAAAAGTACCCATTTAATTTATCTTCAATAGAAGCCGAGATATTTGAGATTGAAAGAGGTGGGGTTCCCTGGTTTCAGTGTTATAATTAGCTAGAAAAAAGCTAACATTTGGTACCTTCATTAGTTGAGAGTCTTTGAAAACTGATAAATTACATATTTGTATAATATAAGAAAATATAATATAATATAATATAATATAATATAATATAATATAATATAATATAATATAATATAATATAATATAATATAATATAATATAATATAATATAATAAGTAAATGATATGATGTAATGATATAATATAACTATAATACAATATAATATAAAATTATAATATTAATATAATATAATATAATATAATATAATATAATATAATATAATATAATATAATATGATATAATATAACTATAATGCAATATAATATAACATTATAATATAATATAATATAATATAATATAATATAATATAATATAATATAATATAATATAATATAATATAATATAATATAATATAATACATTATAATATTATAATATAATATAATATAATATAATATAATATAATATAATATAATATAATATAATATAATATAATACAATATAATATCATAATATAATATAATATAATATAATATAATATAATATAATATAATATAATATAATATAATATAATATAATATAATATAAAATAATATAATATAATATAATATAATATAATATAATATAATATAATATAATGTAATATAATGTAATATAATATAATATAATATAATATAATATAATATAATATAATATAATATAATATGATATAATACACCAGCTGGCACATTGCCTGGCATGAGTCACCGAGGCTGGTCTCAGGAAGTTATAGGTTCGCCGTGTTATGTAACGCTCCAGATTTCTGCAGGGAAGAGGTGGGCAAAATCCGGATAATCCAAAAGGAAAACCGGATAATTCTCAATGAAACATTATCCGACTTCAGACTCTTAACTCTCTTTCCAGACCCGTTTGCCGAAGTGGTTCATATCATATTATTAGCCGAAGAGGTGCACTAACATATTATCCGGATTTTGCTGAAGCGACTGATTGATTGCCCAGCTCTACTGCAGGGTTGGTAACCGATCGCAGCTGCGTCACAACTCAGTGGAATCAGGCGCTCGTCAAGTGTATGGCATATGGCGTTACTGGTATCATCTTAAAGCTAGTTTGTTTGTTTGTTTTGGTAAGTGCTTTGCGACGCTCACAACTGCATAAGGTCATATGAGCGCGCGGGACACACCTAATATTTTCAGTTGGTAGGAAATTTTGAATTTTGCCCGGGTGGCGGCCGAAGCCTACTCTTATCGATTTTAGACCACCAAGCGATCTTTAACGTGCGCAACTTGCACATGGGCCCTCTGAGATTGTTCGCCTTTGTCCGAGAAGGCTAAGTGTAGATCTTTCCTACCAGAAGATCAGGGGTGTGGCAGAAAGACAGCAGTAAGGAGGAGCTAAGGAGTAGCAGTAGAAAGGCTGCAGAAAGAGTCAGGAGCCCAGAGGAGGGGGGCAAAGGAGGTGAGGGGTGGGAGCAGAAAGTGGAAATGAAAGCAGACGTCAGAACATTGCTAGAGAGCAGGAAAGGAGGTGAAAGGAGACAATTTTAGAGAAGAAAATGTTTTGGTCGCTACCCGGATTCGAACCCGGGACCTTTGAATGAGAGGCCAGCCAACATCTTAACCTCTAGGCCACGAAAGCCCCCATCTTAAAGTTTGTTCTTTTATCTTGCGTTCTGTGAAAAATAGCCATGTTTCGTCAATAGAAGTCGAGATATTCGCGATTGGAGGAGTTGTGAGCCGCCTGGTTTCAAGGGTAAAATTAGTGAGAAAATGGCCGTCAAAGTTTTGTGACTTCCGCGGAAACTGAACTCAAGCATTTTTTTGTGGTGCCTTTAACCAACGTTTTTAAGTAAAGTCCACAGAGAAATACATGTATTATGTTTTAAATGGACGAGAAACATGTTGAGCCAAAATAAAAAACATTTTTTAAAAATCCGATGAAAATTGCAAAACCAGCAGAAAAATACTGGTTTCCTCCATGTTATTATCCTGGCGAGCACTTGATTTCACCACGATGGTAACTGATGGTAACTGAGTGTTGTGTAGCTGATATGTCTTGTTATTCATAATTAGTTACGCTCTGATTACAACAGCAACGTTCTGGAAACTGGTGGTTGTTCAACTGTTTGATAGGGAGTGTAGGCGGGGAGGGGGTGAGTGGAGGGTGAGGGGACGGACTAATGAATTGTACGAATCGGAGTGTTGGTGAAGGAGAGGAGGGTGTTGCGAGGCGACACTCCCTGACTCA
>NW_004798658.1:84573-84908 GCF_000002075.1 Aplysia californica | reverse complement strand
GGTGGGATGAGGGAGGGGAAGGTTAGGGAGGGGTGGTGTGAGAGTAGGGAGGTGGATGTGAGGAAGCAGTTTGTGTGTGGAAAGGGGTGGGGAGGGGGTGGGGGGTAGCGCGAAGGCCTGTGCTTGTAGCCGCATACTCAAAGTAAGGCCAGTCCCAGAGTGGCTCTGTAGGTCTGACCTGTAGCTCGCCTGGCTCGCACCGTGCAAATGTGTGTATACATTATCGTGTGCTAAAGCAGCGTCACTGTGTCGTCTGTTTTTTTGTCAGCAGAGCTGCACGATGCGTCAGACGTGCTATTCAACAGTGTTGTAAACATGGCGGACATGTGTCGCCT
>NW_004798658.1:82496-83578 GCF_000002075.1 Aplysia californica | reverse complement strand
GTCCGCTCTCCCTTTTTTGTTTTAGTAGAGATTTTACAGCGCTCACAACTACATAAGGTCATATGAACACAAAGAGGTGGATGTCAACAGAGATGTCCTTACAGGGAATCAGACTTACTCTGCTCACCGTTCTAGCTTCAACAGCACAAAGTCTGCTTCGACTATCAAGGCACCACGGAAATAGCAGGTCACAAGAGTGTGACAAACATACAAAGGAAGAAGAACGAAAATGACAATAGTAAAGACTAGGGGAAAAAAGCAGCAGTTCCTTGTTGTAGTTCAGGCACTGTTACGAACATGACATTGTTAGATCAGCCCATTTTCAATTGTACTGTTCACTAGAACAAGAAATGTCCCCCCTTTGGGAATGGCCTAAAGACACTTCAGTCAATGCTCCGCTCTCCGTTGCAGTGGTGTTTTTGTTTAAGAATTCTGCCTCAACTCTTGCTGCACTTTTGTGCTATGGAAAGTCTTAGACAGCCGGCGCACAGAAATGCAACAACCCCAGACAGTGACGGACAATTCAGGCTAAGTTGGGTTTTTTTCATCTTCCTTTCTTTTCATTGATTCCAAACGGCGCGTTTTTCTCCTTTTCTTTTTCTTTTTAGTTTTCTGTTTCTTTTTTTTTCTTCTGTCTTGCCAGACATGATAAATGTATTGTAAGCCGTGGGGAATCGGCCATTGTTTTTGTCAATAAACGAACAGCTAGGGCATGTTTCAGCTTGTGATTAGTTGCCTCGGAAATATAAAAGATGCATTCATCCATCTGCTATATTTATTCCTAAACATAGCGTTTTTCTTCAATAATATAACTATCATTACTACCCCCCCCCCCCTTTTTCCACCCCCGAAAAAAAAGAACAAACAAAAAAACAGAACTGTGTTCAGGAAAATTCTGATCTTATCACTACTTACTATAGTCATTCTTTATCTATTTCAATTTGTCGTTGTTATATAGGTCACATAGCCCCTTCTATCTGGAACTCTCTAACACAAGAACATTTCACAAATACGTTGTCGTTGGCAAAATTATTATCTCATTGATAATAACAACAACAACAACAACAATAAGAGTAATAATA
>NW_004798658.1:74819-77952 GCF_000002075.1 Aplysia californica | reverse complement strand
TAGCATACGTCTTATGAACCACAACTCTGTCGCCACAATTGTTCTTTCCAGCTGTTTATTGACTGTCCATGCTTCGCACCCGTATAATAGGATTGGTAACTTTTCAGTACCCTTTTTCTCGTTTCCAGTAGAAAGAGGAGTCGAAAGCAGACGACAGAGAGCAGGAAAGGAGGTGAAAGGAGACAACTTTAGAGAAGAAAAATTTCCGGGTCGCTACCCAGATTCGAACCCGCGACCTTTGAATGAGAGGCCAACGCCTTAACCTCTGGGCCACGAGAGCCCTCTTGTCTCGTCTTGTGATGTTAAGGGTTTTGCGGATACATTTTATTTCGAATGTAGTGATTTTGCCTTGATGGGTTTTGCTTAGTGTCCAGACCTGGCACTGGTCAAATAGTGTTGGTATGGATATTGAGGTGATAAGCTGTCTCTCTGTGTCTATGGATATGTTTGTGTGAGATGGGAATGCAACATGGTAGGTGAGAGCGTTTGCTTTTTGAGTTCGCATTCCTATTTCTCTGTCTATGGACCCTTTTTAAAGAAAAAGTGATTCCAAGATATTTAAAACCCTTCCTTTGTTTCTGTTCTTTACTATTGACATGGATGTTGAGGGGACTATGGCATCCGCTCACTTTCATAACTTCTCTTTTTGATGTGCTTATTTTCTTGTTATATTTCTCGCAGTTGTTGTTCAGTTCGGTACTTTGATTTTGGAGGTTTCGTTAGTTGTATGAATAAGACGTTGGTCGTCTGCAAATAGAAGATCATTTAGGCTTTCAGGGCTTTTGTTTGTGTCTTGTGTTATTGTGTCCTAATATACATTATACACTGGAGGGGTGATAAAACGCATCGCTTTCGTACTCCATATCTTTTTTTGAACCAGTCTGTTTTGCCTTTCTTAATTCTTACTGAGTTTCTGCAGTTCATATATGGATCTCTGACATTATCTAACAGTTGTCTGGACACATTAAACATTTTTTAGTTGGTAGGAAATTTTTAATTTTGCCCAAAGCCTACTCTTGTCAATTTTGGACCACCAAAGGATTTTTAAAGAGCGCAACTTGCACACGGGACCTCCGATATTTGTGTCCCTTATCCAAGAAGGCTAGGTGTTAGATCTTACTACC
Organism: Aplysia californica; assembly: GCF_000002075.1. Lineage (NCBI taxonomy): Eukaryota > Metazoa > Mollusca > Gastropoda > Aplysiida > Aplysiidae > Aplysia > Aplysia californica. The sequence continues at coordinate 76,828 of NW_004798658.1, read as the reverse complement.
TACCCTAAGATTAGGGGGGCTACTGAAAGACAGTAGTAAGATGGAGCCAGAGAATAGCAGTAGAAGGGCAGCGGAAACAGTCAGGAGCCCAAAGGATGGGGCAAAGGGGGTGAGGAGGTGTGGGCAGAAAGTGGAGACGAAAGAACATTGTTAAAGAGCAGGACAGGGCATGAAAAGAGAAAATTTTAGAGAGAAAAAAAAATTATGTCGCTATCCGGATTCGAACCCGGGATGAGACGCAAACACTTTCACCTCTATACCACGAGAGCCCCTGGTAGAGTCAATGGCGAGACGGTCCCAGGCAAATTTACCTGTCACGGGGAATAGTTTGCTTGGCACAGGGCAGTCGAGCAGTTAGAGGATGTGGGACGTGTGTGTGTGTGTGTGTGTGTGTGTGTGTGTGTGTGTGTGTGTGTGTGTGTTTATTTGTTTGTTTGTTTGCTTTGCCAGCTTTGTTTTAGAGTTTGGTTTGTGGTTTTGCGAGTTTTTGTTATTCTTCATGTGTTTTTGTAGGTGTTTTATTTTAGAGGGGGTGGGGTGTATGTTTCTGTGCGTGTGTCAGTCAGTGCACACATCCCTAGCCTTTATCTGTATATGTGTCAGTGTGATTGTATGTGTCAACGTGATTGTATGTGTGTATTTGTTAACGTGACTGTATGTGTGTGTCAACGTGACTGCATGTGTGTATGTGTCAACGTGACTGTATGTGTGTATGTGTCAGTGTGATTGTATGTGTCAACGTGATTGTATGTGTGCATGTGTCAACGTGACTGTATGTGTGTGTGTGTGTCAACGTGACTGTATGTGTGTATGTGTCAACGTGAGTGTATGTGTGTGTATGTGTCAACGTGATTGTATGTGTGGGTATGTGCCAGTGTGACTGTATGTGTGTATGTGTCAACGTGATTGTATGTGTGTAGGTGTATGTGTCAGCGTGATTGTATGTGTCAACGTGACTGTATGTGTGTGTGTATACGTCAACGTGATTGTATCTGTGTATGTGCCAACGTGACTGTATGTGTGTATGTGTCAACGTGATTGTATGTGTGTATGTGTCAACGTGATAGTATGTGTGTATGTGTCAATGTGACTGTATGTGTGTATATGTCAATGGGATTGTATGTGTGTGTATGTGTCAACGTGATTGAATGTGTGGGTATGTGTCAACGTGATTGTATGTGTGTATGTGTCAACGTGACTGTATGTGTGTATATGTCAATGGGATTGTATGTGTGTGTATGTGTCAACGTGATTGAATGTGTGGGTATGTGTCAACGTGATTGTATGTGTGTATGTGTCAACGTGACTGTATGTGTGTATATGTCAATGGGATTGTATGTGTGTGTATGTGTCAACGTGATTGAATGTGTGGGTATGTGTCAACGTGATTGTATGTGTGTATGTGTCAACGTGACTGTATGTGTGTATATGTCAATGGGATTGTATGTGTGTGTATGTGTCAACATGATTGAATGTGTGGGTATGTGTCAACGTGATTGTATGTCTGTATGTGTGAACGGGACTGTATATGTGTGTGTGTATGTGTCAGCGTGATTGTATTAGTGTATATGTCTGTGTGCCTGTATGTATGTATGTGTCTGTGTGCCTGTATGTATGTATGTGTCTGTGTGCCTGTATGTATGTGTCTGTGTGCCTGTTTGTATGTATGTATGTGTCTGTGTGCCTGTATGTATGTATGTGTCTGTGTGCCTGTATGTGTGTATGTGTCTGTGTAACAGTTGCTAGCTGTCATTCGAACAGAATGTACTTGTGTGCCACACAATGGGCACCAGATTGCTTTTGCGTGAGTGCTTATGCGTGAGTGCTTATGCGTGAGTGCTGGCGCGTAAGTTCTGGTGCGTGGGAGCCGGTTTATGTGTGCTAGTATATGTGTGCTGGTGCGTGAGTGCTGGTGTATGACTGATGGTGCGTGAGTTTGAAAGGTTGGTGTGTGAGAGCTGGTACATTAGTGCTGGTGCGTGCGCCCTGGAACAGCTTTTGCGTCGGCA
>NW_004798658.1:73556-74719 GCF_000002075.1 Aplysia californica | reverse complement strand
ATCTGTGTATGTGCCAACGTGACTGTATGTGTGTATGTGTCAACGTGATTGTATGTGTGTATGTGTCAACGTGATAGTATGTGTGTATGTGTCAATGTGACTGTATGTGTGTATATGTCAATGGGATTGTATGTGTGTGTATGTGTCAACGTGATTGAATGTGTGGGTATGTGTCAACGTGATTGTATGTGTGTATGTGTCAACGTGACTGTATGTGTGTATATGTCAATGGGATTGTATGTGTGTGTATGTGTCAACATGATTGAATGTGTGGGTATGTGTCAACGTGATTGTATGTCTGTATGTGTGAACGGGACTGTATATGTGTGTGTGTATGTGTCAGCGTGATTGTATTAGTGTATATGTCTGTGTGCCTGTATGTATGTATGTGTCTGTGTGCCTGTATGTATGTATGTGTCTGTGTGCCTGTATGTCTGTATGTGTCTGTGTGCCTGTATGTGTGTATGAATGTATGTGTCTGTGTGCCTGTATGTATGTATGTATGTGTCTGTGTGTCTGTATGTGTGTGTGTCTATGTGCCTGTATGTATGTATGTATGTCTCTGTGTGCCTGTATGTGTGTATGTGTCTGTGTGCCTGTATGTCTGTATGTGTCTGTGTGCCTGTATGTGTGTATGAATGTATGTGTCTGTGTGCCTGTATGTATGTATGTATGTGTCTGTGTGTCTGTATGTGTGTATGTGTCTGTGTGCCTGTATGAGTGTATGTATGTATGTGTCTGTGTGCCTGTATGTATGTATGTGTCTGTGTGCCTGTATGTGTGTATGTGTCTGTGTAACAGTTGCTAGCTGTCATTCGAACAGAATGTACTTGTGTGCCACACAATGGGCACCAGATTGCTTTTGCGTGAGTGCTTATGCGTGAGTGCTTATGCGTGAGTGCTGGCGCGTAAGTTCTGGTGCGTGGGAGCCGGTTTATGTGTGCTAGTATATGTGTGCTGGTGCGTGAGTGCTGGTGTATGACTGATGGTGCGTGAGTTTGAAAGGTTGGTGTGTGAGAGCTGGTACATTAGTGCTGGTGCGTGCGCCCTGGAACAGCTTTTGCGTCGGCACGCTTTGAGTGTCAACAGCTGTGTCTGTCCGCGTGTCTGTCCGCGTGTCTGTCCGCGTGTTTGTATGTTGTGAGAGTACATGCACGTGCACA
>NW_004798658.1:71140-73439 GCF_000002075.1 Aplysia californica | reverse complement strand
GGGGGGGGGTAAAATGGTGTTTTAGCCTAGGGTTTTCTGCTTTGAAGTTGAAGCACCCATGTCTTAAACACACTTTTCTCTTTAAAATGAGAAATAAGACAATTGTGTGGTATCGTGGTAAAATCTGGCGCTCGTCAAAATAATGAACTGTAAGAAACAGACATAAGAATTTGTGAGGCAGCGTGGTGGAATCAGGCTCTCGTCAAAATAATCAAAATGAAGAAACCTGCATTTTTCTGCAGGTTTGTGAATTTTTATCAAACTTTTGTTTTTTGGCTCAAAACCTTTCATGCCCAATAAAGAACTCATTTCTGAGTGGATTTCTCTGAAAAACGTAGATTAAAGACACAAAAATATAAATTTTCAGTTACAAAGGACTTTTCAGCTAAAGAAGTAACTCATCTTTGACAGCCATTTTCTCACTAATTTTACCTCTGAAAAAGGTGACCCCCACCTCCCTCATTCACAAATATCTCGACTTATATTCAAGATAAATGGGTAATTTTTTCTTACAAATAAAATAATAATAATAATAGATAGCATTTGTATAGCGCATATCCCCGCTCAACAGCAGGCTCTATGCGCTTTACACCATATAAAGACAATTGAACAAGCTTCAAGATGATACCAATAACTCGACATGCCCCAAAACTGACGAGAGCCTGATTCCACCACGCTGCCTCACATTTGTCCTCCGGTAGGGCACTTTTTATTGGGGTTTGTTTGTTGCTGTTCTTCTTCTTTGTGTTTTGTTTTCCTTTGCTTTCTTTTAACACGTGACGTCCGTTAGGCCCGCGTCCACTGCGCTTTTTCGTCACTTGCAGGCCAAGCTCACATGCAAATGAGCTTGTTTTTGTCAGTCATTGACTGCCTTTGCCTGACTACGCGATTTTCCTGCATGCACGCTTTTTCGTCAGTCGTACAGGGGACTACGAAAGCCTCGATTCGACTCATTTTGGAAGGAAATTTGCATCTTTAAGTACATTTTTGCTTCTTCATTTTACTTTACATGATCAATAAAGTTGTATCTCATTATAATATGCTGTACAATAGCAGATTTGTGCTGAAAAACAGCAAAAAAAATGAAATTAAAGCACTTGACCTAGATCTAGATCATTATTTCGTTCTCGAGAGAGCTAAAAATAGGCCAGGTTAGACCTAGCTAGGGACGTGTCTAGATCTAGATCTACGTTCTCTAATGGTTAGTGCTTCCAATTTTCCGCCAATTTTTAGTTTTCTCCAGACATTATCTGCCGGTCCACTAGATCTAAGCCTAGATTCTAGATCTGCATCTCGATATTATATTGTGTCGCTTTGCCTTTCCTGAAACAGTGCTGTATATGAAGCTTAATTTTCCCTGCGCTAATGAAAGTTCTGATGGCCGAGTGAACAACCTCTCTGCGTTTGGAGGCAAACATTGTTTTGTGAGCGTGGGTTCGAATCCCAGCCCCAGCTTTTTGGGGGGGTTTTTTCTTTCTTCTCATCGTCACGACTTACCAACAATTTTTCCCATAATTATAATTTGTTGCTTTTTAGTTTTTTAATGTGGTAAATAAATAAATAAATCGCCTGTGCTGTCTGTTCTCGTAATCATAACACTGGGCTAAAAATAGGTTTAGCTGGTCTGGGTCTGACGTCGGTGGACGCGGATCTTTTTGAGTCGCTTCTACTTCTACACCACACAAAAACTCCGTACATTAGCTTGGCCTGGAGGTGATCTTATCTTGGTGGACGCGTAGGCTTAAAAATACATTTCCGTGTAGATCTGACTGAAACTGATCAAAGGCACAACAACAACAAAAACAGAAGAAAATTTGCAATTTCTTATGGCGCTCAAGGTTTTGAAGTCACCAGACTTTGAAGGCCAGTTTTCTCTCATTTTACCTCCTACACCAAGCGACCCTGCCTCTTTCAGTCGCAGATATCTCGACTTCTATTCAAGTGAGATCGGATGGTTTTTCTTTCTCCAAAGCTAGACAAACAAAAAGTTACTAACATGCAAAGACAGGCAACTCTAAATAAATGGTGAGAAAATGACAAGTGTCTGATTCCACGGCGTCTTGATGTTATAAACATGCACAGTTATAAACGATTGTACGTAGAACTGGTTGAACGCAGTACATTTGGCGACCTATGCGCGTGACGTCTTTGTTGTGCATGTCTACCACCTGTTGGACCTAAAAAAAACACTAGACCGTGAGCTTTGTCCTACTTCCGGGTTGACTTTGGGGCGTGTGGGTGGTTTGCGGGTTCTTTCTTGTCTCCTTTCAAAATCTGTCGTGCTTCCTTATCCCCTCCC
>NW_004798658.1:69393-70869 GCF_000002075.1 Aplysia californica | reverse complement strand
CCCCGCCCCCATCATCCTGTCCCAGGGGTTCCAACAAAATTACCACTACCGAAAACCTGATGTTAAAAATTCATACCGTCGATCACCGTTCCAAAAAGTATCTTCTTTTGAATAACAAACCTAATTTTACAGTTAAAAAAACCAAGGCCAGAATCCGAGCTGTTCCACCACTAGGATGGAATGTCGTTCTCTCAGCTCGCACAAACTCAATTGTTGTAAACGTATATTTTTGCATGTGATAGCCACACGATCACATACGATATCTCTCGGTGCTCTGTGCAAATGATGTGGGCTGCGTTTCAAACTGCTGACGTGAGAAGACAAATTAAAACAATGTGGTTTTTACGCTACTTTCAGCACTGACTGCTTGTTCAAACCGTTCTCTGGGGGCTCTCGTGGCCTAGAAGTTAAGATGTTCACCTCTCACTCCAAAGACCCTGGTTCGAATCCGGGTAGTGACGGAAAAAATTTCTTCTCTCACATTTTCCCCGTTCATATATTTTCCTGTATTTTTTCATATATGTTCTGTCGTCTGCTTTCATATCCACTTTCTGCCCCAACCCCCTCACCTCATTTGCCTTCTCCTCTTGGCTCCTGACTCTTTCTGCAACCTTTCTACTGCTTCTCCTTGGCTCCTTCTTACAGCTGTCTTTCTGCCACACCCCTGATCTTCGGGTAGGAAAGATCTGGACCTAGCCGTCTAGGACAGGGACGAAAAATCTCGGAGGTCCCGTGTGCAAGCTGCCCACGTTAAAGATCCCAAAGTCGTCTAAAATCGATAGAGTAGGCTTCAGCCGGCACGCGGGCAAAATTCAAAATTCCTACCTGCTGTAAAGGTTTAATGTGTCCCGCCTGCTCCTGAGAGATTATCCAGTTGCGAGCGCCGTAAAACTCTTACAAAAACAAAACAAAAAACAAAGCGTTCTCTGCTTGGTCTGTTGGCGGCTTTGGTGTAGTGGTTAGTAGGTGGCCTGTGGGTTAGGAACTTTACACGAATTTTCCCCACTTCACCCAGGTGGAAATGGGTACCCGGCCACAGACTGCGAAAGATCTTGTCAGTATGTTAGTGTTTTAGCGCCTACAAATGGCTACTTGCACTGTATGCTTCCCAGGACGTTGAGGTTATTTCAGAATGCTCTCAGGTCTGCTGGGGTAATAGTAGTATAGAGCTTGCTATACAAATGCTATCTATTATTATTATTATTATTACGTTGTCGGCTGCAGACTACTCTAAGTCGATTCCCAAGTGAGGAGAATTTTTTTTCGAGTATCTCAGCAAATCCTTCATTTCCATCCCTTCCCATCCCTTTCTCCTCCCCTTCCCTCTCCCCCCTCCCCTCTCTTCTCCTCGCCTCCCTGTCTCCTCCACTTCCCTCTCCTCCTCTCTTCCCCTCACCTCCATTTCTCCTCCCCTCAACTTCCTTTCTCCTCATCTCCCCCTTCCCTCACCTCCCTTTCTCCCCCTCCCCTTCCCCA
>NW_004798658.1:64775-66821 GCF_000002075.1 Aplysia californica | reverse complement strand
TACTACTACTACTACTACTACTACTACTACTACTACTACTACTACTACTACTATCTATTATTATTATTACGTTGTCGGCTGCAGACTACCCGAGGTCAATTCCCAAGTGAGGAGAAGCGTTTTTCGAGTATCTCAGCAAATCCTTCACTTCCATCCCTTCCCATCCCTTTCTCCTCCCCTAATCCCCTTTCTCTTCCCCTTCCCTCTCCCCCTCCCCTCTCTTCCCCTCCCCTCCCTGTCTCCTCCCTTTTGACATAGGTGTCATCCAAATATATGCACCAACATCAGAGCACGACAACGAGGAAAGTGAGACATTTTATGAATACCTTGATAAGGCAATGAAAAAGTTAAAATCACAAAATGTAATGATAGTCAAGGGAGACTTTAATGTCAAAGTAGAAAGTCTAGGTATAGAAAATATAGTTGGGCCATGGGGACTGGGTAAAGAGAATGAACGCGGAGAACGACTGGTAGAATGGTGCAGAGAAAATAATTTTATGATAGCAAACACCTGGTATAAAAATCACCCAAGAAGACGATACACTTGGAAGAGTCCTGGCGATAGAAGTAAAAATCAAACAGACTTCATGCTTTTTCAGAAATGTTTTAGAAACACAATAAAATCGTCTAAATCACTGCCAGAAGCAGACTGCGATAGTGACCATGTACCAGTCATGTGTAAAATGCGGATAAGACTGAAGATACATAAAAAAGTTAAAGTACCAACCAAAATATGACATAGGTCTTTTAAAGACAAATCAAGAACAGAGAGAACGTTTCTCCATAGATGTAAGCAAGGTAAACAATAAATTTCAAGGTTTGGAAAACTTTACAATTTGGAAGAACTATGGAGGAAAATGAAAGACTCAATAATGGAAGTTGTGGAAGAAAATATCCCCCGAAAGCTAAAAAAGCTAATAAAAAATGGAAGACCCAGGACATATTAAAACTAATGGAAGAGAGAAGAAAGGCGAAATCAAATAATCAAATGTGGAAAAGTACTTAAACAGGGAAATAAAGAAAAAATGCAACGAAGCAAAAGAAACATGGATAAACGATCAGTGTCAACGTATAGAGAAGAACCAAAACACAGACAGCAAATACATGCATTCCAAAATCAAAGAAGTAAGTGGGATAAAAGGATGCTCAAATACAGGATGCATAAGATCAAAGGGAGGGGATATTTTAATTTGCCTGTCGCTTTCTTATATTTGTCATAAGCTGTCTTCCACAATTTGTTCAACCAAGACTTCTTCATTTGTTTTTCTAGCTGTCCATGGGGTACGTAACACGCGACTTATGAACCACAACTCTGTCGCCACACATACATACTTACTACCTTACATACTACCATACATAAATACACAATATTACGTCTGTTTCGAATAATTTCACAACCTTGCTATTACGACCCAGCACTGTGCAGTGTCCTGTTTTGTTTTGTTATTTAAGCTCGAGTTCTCTTGTCTTGCTCAAGGAAACACCTCAATGACCCCCCATCTGATCCCCGTGGCCCCTCAGAAAGTTCTATCTCCTCAAGAGCAACTTTTGATAAATTTGAGGTCAAAGATTTTGAGTTTCACAACATTTCAAGCTTCTTTGAATGCAATTCTTTGAATATTGATTATCTTGATAACGACTCCTTATACTCTTACGATTGTGTTAGAGCAGTGACGTCACACATTTTCAGACTCAGGGGCTTTCTTACCGTCATAGGCATAGCCGACGTGCCCCCATTTGCATAAACAATCTGAGCCCCCCACCCCGCTCCCCACGAGCTCTAGTGCATTAAACACCAACCTGTCTATATATTTCAGTACAAGCTTGGCGGTTTCCTCCTTAGACCGCCAAGATCCCTCCACGTTAGTCTCAAAAAGTAATCACTCGTCTGTTGAACTGCGCATGTCTTGCCCTTGAGCTTCACCGTCCCAGAATGGACACACGCAGACCACGATCGTTTACATGAGGGAAATCACGGCCACGAACTTTTGTACTTAATATAACCTCTTTGGAGCTTATTACGAATAGACCCCCTCCACCCTCCCC
>NW_004798658.1:63570-64675 GCF_000002075.1 Aplysia californica | reverse complement strand
CCCCCGCTATCCTTCCCTTGTTGTCTCAAGTTGGACATGAACAGAAACCTTTGTCCAGAGCACGGTGTTATTGAACACAAAACTCTCCGTTCACAACACAACCATTTCCTTCCATAAGAGCCCGTGTCCACTGCCACAGACACCAACCGACCTGATTCTGTCATTCTCTCGGAAAGTCGGTTGTTGAAATGGAGCACCGTTTATTTACTTAGATATCAGTGAAAAGTCCGTTTGGCTGTGTCAACAGACACGACACGACACGCCCCGACAAAAGACATGTCGGTTGGAAAGCCACTTGCTCAATTTTAGCCGGGCCGGGTCGTGACTCGTGAGCCATAGGCCCCGCCGGAGCTTTAAAAAAATCTAATTTTGTGTTCAGATTAAAATTCAAATGTCATATTCGTAATCAGCGCCTCAAAATTAGCAAAGTTTACGCGAAAACCACCTGGTTTAAATGCATATTAACAATTTTACCAATTTTTCTTTAAAAACCCATTCATTTTTTATTCCCGTCTTGGGTTCATTGACCTCGACTATTTATAGCCGTGTATGGAGGACACAGCCTTGGGACACAGTGTGTGGAATAAGACGGCCAGTAGGCCAACAGTCTAGACAGTCCGAACTGATGGACACACAAGACGGAAACAACCCCACCGATTGTCTTCCTCCCGGTTAAAAAACGGGCCTTGTCCGTCTCATTGGCTTCAAGAGGGGATTGTCGCGTGGATCTATATCGTATGCTGTGTTGAGGCGTTCCTGAATCCTGTAGATACGGGAACTGTCGAAAACGCTTTAGATCTATCAGCTTCAGCTTCTCCATATTTTATTTATCAACACTGCCCTCTACTGCATTCCGCACACACGCTGCACACAATACCCGATCGTTCGACTCCCGACCTTGAAAAACAAAGGCCATTACTTGTCTTTAAAGGCCACTATCTAACTAGGTCGGATTGTGCCACGATGGTAGCTTTTGCAGGCTGGCTCCGACTATATACGACAAAATAAATTCACTTCGCAGTGTGCACTCTGTATAACCGCAACTCACAAACATTCCAAGAAACTAATTAATTAAGTAACAAACAAAAAACCCTTTTTTGGGGGG
>NW_004798658.1:62148-63470 GCF_000002075.1 Aplysia californica | reverse complement strand
TGGGGGTGGGGGGTAAGCAGTGGCGTGGCTCTCCAAGCGCAAATAGCGCCCTGGCGCCACCCTTTGAAATGCAGAAAGGATTTTCAAGAAAGGGAATACGATTTTCCAAGACTTAACTAATTATCACAATATTTTCTTCAAACAAATCTCTTATTCAGTGTTCATCCCTAAGCACGCCAGTCTTTTTAGTTAATGTGTCTATAATTAGGCTAGTGGGAGGAGGGCGGGTAAGCCTCCCGTGGCCGGTCGCAAGGGTCTCCCTGCGTCTTTCGGTCCCTACGTCTGACGTCACTGAGGGCGCGAGCCCAGATCGGCGCTGCCTGAAGCAGTGTCTCCGCCTGAACCCATCTGGGTGTTCATTGTTTAGGTGTGAAGTCTGGTCAAAATAATTCAAAATAATCTATAAACTATTTGATTCGATCAGTTGAAAGCAGGGTTTTCTGTCCAAGAATAGCGAAAACGTTTCTTTCATACCCCATCCAGAAGTTTGACGGAAGACACAAGAGATATCACCAAGAACGCAACCCAGCCAAAAAATGCTACAACAGGTACTCCCATCGCACTAGGAGATTGTACTGTTGGGCCAAAGGGCCAATTTAAGATGGATTTGGCGCCTGTATGGAAGAGAGGGGATAGAGTGGTAGTTAGCCTGGACATGGCGTGGTTGCGAACTATCTAAAATAAATAGCTTTGACTGTCTGCTTTCTAGAAACCAGAACTGCAAGTGAATCAGGGAATGGGGTCATTCATTATGTCAAAACGCCCTGAGGGTAATAGTGCATGCGTGTTCCTGATTGTGAATGTGTGCTTTTCTGTTGTTCTGCGGGAAGTTATTGTTTTGTGTGTGATTATGATGTGATGTGATTGTGCGCATCTTGAGCCCCGAACTTGGTTCTTTATCATCAGGTATCACTGTATATAAAAGATTGTACCTGCACTTATCTATTCTTTTCGCATGGACGTAGACGTCCTTGTGTCAGTATTAGCCTAACATTTAACAAAGAGGCGTATATAGATCTAGTAGGTCTACAGTTTACAGGTCTGTAATAAGTAAGCAATACTATTTGTTGTGCATAAGTTTGTTCTTGGCGCAACCTTGTGTGTGTATTTGTGCGTGTATCTGTGTGTGTTTTTGTGTGTATCTGTGTGTGTTTGTGTGTGTGTGTATGTGCGTGTTTGTGTGTGTGTGTTTCTGTGTTTGTGTGTGTTTGTGTGTGTGTGTTGTGTGTATGTGTGTGTGTGTGTGTGTGTGTGTGTGTGTGTTTGTGTGTATGTGTTTGTGTGTGTGTGTTTGTGTGTCTCTTTATGTGTGTATTTGTGTG
>NW_004798658.1:58964-60659 GCF_000002075.1 Aplysia californica | reverse complement strand
GTCGTCTTTTCCCTTGTTTGAGTTTGCAATGTGTTAGGGCAGTATCATGTTAGTTGTGTGACATCACCATAGATGTGTAAGGGTATACCACCGTCTCCGTCACCGTCACCGTCACCGTCACCGTCACCGTCACCGTCTAAAGTCTGAGTATACCACCGTCACCATCCGTGTACGGATGTGTTCCTTGTTTGAGTGTGTTGTGTCTGTATGTGTTCATTGTTTGAGTGTTTTGTGTCTGTATGTGTTCATTGTTTGAGTGTGGTGTGTCTGTATGTGTTCATTGTCTCCGTGTATCGTGTTGTGTCTGTATGTGTTCATTGTTTGAGTGTGTTGTGTCTGTATGTGTTCATTGTTTGAGTGTGTTGTGTCTGTATGTGTTCATTGTTTGAGTGTGTTGTGTCTGTATATGTTCATTGTCTCCGTGTATTGTGTTGTGTCTGTATAATATGTTCATTTTCTCTGTGTATTGTGTCTCTATGTGTTCATTGTCTCCGTGTTGTGTCTTCTATGTGTTCATTGTCTCTGTGTATTGTGTCTTCTGTGTGTTCATTGTCTCCGTGTATTGTGTCTATGTGTGTTCATTGTTTCCGTGTATTGTGTCTGTGTGTGTTCATTGTTTCCGTGTATCGTGTTGTGTCTGTATGTGTTGCTTGTCTTCGTGTATTGTGTTGAACAAATCATTCGTCTGTCCCTCGCGCGACATTCCCTCAGTTGTCTGGTTCGCTTTGGAAAACACTGTAGTTGGGTAACCTTTGGTCTAATAGAACTTTTAGCTGATAAATGAAACAGAACATTTCCCTAAGAGCTTTTAACTGTAGCAGCTTCAATTATTGTTCTCTTGTGTAGATTCCTAGGAAATGTTCCGGGTTCGAATTCGGGTAGCGACCGAAAAAATTTATTCTCTAAATTTTTCTCCTTTCACCTCATTTTCTGCTCTGTAGCAATGTTCTGTCGTCTGCTTTCGTCACCTCTTTCTGCCCCCACCCCCTCACCTCCTTTGCCCCTTCCTCTGGGCTCCTGATTCTCTCTGCAGCCTTTCTACTGCTACTCCTTCACTTCTTCTTACTGCCGTCTTTCAGCTACACCCCTGATCTTCTGGTAGGAAAAATCAACGCCTAGCCTTCTCGGACAAGGGTGAAAAATCTCGGAGGGCCCCTGTGCAAGGTGCGCACGTTAAAGATCCATTGATGGTCAAAAATCAATAAGAGTAGGCTTCGGTCAAAATTCAAATTTTCCTACCGACTGAAAATATTAGGTGTGTCTAGCGCGCTCATATGACCTTATTATGCAGTTGCGAGCACCGTAAAACACTTTACAAAACATGACAAATTCCTAGGGATCCCCTAGTGTGTTTTACAGCGCTTACAGCAGCATAAGGTCATATGAGCGCGCTCGGATGGCGCCGAAGCCTACTCTTATCGACTTTGGACAACCAAGGTATCTTTAATGAGCATAACGTGCACACGGGACCTCCGGAAGTTTTCGTAATTTTCCGAGAAGGCTAGGTGTTATATCTTAGCTACCGCTAGATCAGGGGTGTGGTTGAAAGACAGCAGTAAGAAGCAGCCAAAGTAAAAAGACTTCTATCCGGATTCGAACCCAGGATCTAATTAAATGAAAGGCAAACACCTTAGCCTCTACACCACAAGAGCTCCCTCTCAGAAATTGTGAATGTTGGGGGCGGGGGCGGGGGCT
>NW_004798658.1:54613-55865 GCF_000002075.1 Aplysia californica | reverse complement strand
TCTCTGTTTGTCTCTGTTTGTCTCTGTTTGTCTCTGTTTGTCTCTGTCTCTGTTTGTCTCTGTCTCTGTTTGTCTCTGTTTGTCTCTGTTTGTCTCTGTTTGTCTCTGTTTGTCTCTGTCTCTGTTTGTCTCTGTTTGTCTCTGTCTCTGTTTGTCTCTGTTTGTCTCTGTCTGTCTTTGTTTTTTCTGTTTGTCTCTGGTTTGTTTCTGTCTCTGTTTGTCTCTGTTTGTCTCTGTCTCTGTTTGTCTTCTGTTTGTCTCTTTTTGTCTCTATTTGTCTCTATTTGTCTCTGTCTCTGTTTGTTTTGGTTTCTTTCTGGTCGTTATTTTTTGTTTCGTTTTTGTTTGTTTTTGTTTGTTTTTGTTTGGGTTTTTGTTATAACGTTTCCCCAGACGTGTGTCTACTGGGCGTGTGGCGCGTGTGTCCGGCCATCTGTAGAAGCCAGGACCCTGTGCTACATACATTTCTCAGGCGTTTAAAGCTACAAATTGATTTCCCATCATCGTTTCATAAGCTTTGTCAGTCTGCTTCGGCTTATCTGGTTTTTTGACAACTCCCGAAGTGACCATAGTATTGTTCCGATTTGCATTTCTTTGCACAAACTATCCGGAAGTTAAAGTCGTCTTTTCTTGAGACAGACCAGGCACGTTGTCAGTCAAAGCAAAATGTCGCGGAAAACCACGGCGAACCGATGAGTAACCAACCAACCATTGTCAACCAACTTTTTTCCTGCTCGGCCTACGATACAAAAGCAAAGATAAATGTATTGTTTCCTCTCACCTCGTGGTTTTCCCGTCTGGTCATCGAAACTTCCGCCATGTTTTCCTCTTCTTTTGTCTCAACCTGGCTGGCTTCTTACTGATTGGTCAAAGCGACTAATGACGTAAGCCTGTCTGTCTGTCTGTCTGTCTGTCTGTCTGTCTGCCATTTCGAAATCTCCTCTCAATTGCACTAGCCTTACCTAGCCTCGCCTACTGCTTCCCATTAGTTTTAGAAAAGGTCTGTCTTGTCGGAGTCCAGGACTGTGCACTGGCGGGGAGAGAAACCATTAATTTGTTTTGAAACGGTGTCATAAACATTAGCACAGAGTGCTCTATGCACTTTCTTCTCTGATGTATTGGCACGGGGGAGGGGGGGGAAGATAAGTGGTGGGTGGTGTGAGAGAGAGAGGGAGAGAGTAAATGTAGTAGTGTGTTTGTATGTGTATGTGTAATGTGTGAATGTTATTGTGTGCATGAGTGTCTATCTCAG
>NW_004798658.1:51616-53616 GCF_000002075.1 Aplysia californica | reverse complement strand
AGAGAGAGAGAGAGAGAGAGAGAGAGAGAGAGAGAGAGAGACTATTTTCATCCAGACATAGGAACAGAAAAATTATAATGAAAGATAACTTTAAAAGCTTATGAAGGATAGGTCTGTCGGAACAGAAAATGTTTAAGATGTCTTTTGAAGCTATCAGGTGTTTTTATTTGTCTTAGTTTCATGGATAATCTGTTCCACATAAATGGATCAAGATATAAGAAAGATTATGTGGATAGGCAACTTCGTCTGGGGGAATGAAGAGATGTAATGTAAAACCGCATAACACTTGAATTGAGAGAACAAATAGTAATGTAAAAAAAAGTAAGGCACTTGAACTTGGAGAACAAATAGATGAAATGAAGCCATGGGGACATGAGTAAAATAAGAGTGTGAGTTCAACGCTGCTATCAACACTATTAGGTTATTAATAGGGCGAGACCTCTGAAATTAACGTCCATCTCCGATGCAACCGAGCCTGAAGAGTTATAATAATAAATGGCATTTAATCTGTATAGCAAATGTCCCCACTCTTTGCGTACACTATATTATTACCCCAGCAGACCATGGAACACTCATAGACATTCTCAGGAAGCATACAGTGCAAGCAACTGGTTAAGCGCTCAAACACTAACAAACTGACAGGATATTTCACTGTCTATAGCTGGGTACCCATGCCCTCCTGGGTGAAGAGGGTAACATTCGTGTAAAGTGCCTTTCCCAGGGACACAACGTCGGGCCCGCGGCTCGAACACCCGAACCTGCCACCTCACGATTACAAGTCCGGTAGCCTAACTACTAACTAGGCCACCGACGCCTTTATGGAGATTTGAAAACTCCCGAGGCGACCCGAGTTCAAGACCGATCGTCAAAGTTCGGATTCCAACCGGTACCATCTGCTGTGTATTAATCTACCATGATACTCACTGGGCTAACAGAGCTTACTTTACTTTTATCCGCCGCATATACCCTTTTGGTTGTGGGTAACTGAGAGCCCGTGGATAATATGACAGCGTCGAATAATCGAGAAGAATCAAACAAAGACAGTAAATACCCCCTTTCCAGATTCTGAGGAGTAAATGGGAAACCCATGCTAAAATGCAGGCAGCATACGATTAAAAGTAGATCTTTCTCTGGGAAGATCGGTGATAAAGGAAGAGATTTGGTAAGATCGGTGATCAAGGAAGAGATTTGGGAAGATCGGTGATCAAGGAAGAGATTTGGGAAGATTGGTGATCAAGGAAGAGATTTGGGAAGATCGTTGATAAAGGAAGAGATTTAGGAAGATCATTGACAAAGTAAGAGATTTGGGAAGATCGGTGATAAAGGAAGAGATATGGGAAGATCGCTGATTAAAGAAGATTTGGAGAGATAGGTGATAAAGGAAGAGATTTAGGAAGATCGTTGATAAAGGAAGAGTTTTAGGAAGATCATTGACAAAGGAAAAATTTGGGAAGATTGGTAAGAAACAAAGAAAGAAAAAAATCGACTCAGACGTCGTGAACGGGTACGCTGGCACAGGAAAAATCAACAAGCAGCGAGGCGTAGAGTGACTAGGGGAACTTACTCGCGAATCCTTAATGAGGAGATGAGTTGAGAGCACGGGCCTGGATAATAATTATGTATAGGTTTTTGAGATAATTATACGGGATTTTGATTCATTTATTAGGATTTTTTTAGAGCACGCAGGGGCAAACATGAATGGTGAACCAAGATCGGCGGTATCTGGCACAGATGATTCACACACACACACACACACACACACACACACACTTACAAACACACACTTACAAACACACACAGACATACACTACAATGGAAACACATATTATAAACACACACGCACATAGACACGCATACAAACACACACACACACACACACACACACACACACATATACACACATATATATATATAAACACTCACATAAACACACACACACACACACACACACACACACACATACATACAAACACACACACACACACACACTTACAAACACA
>NW_004798658.1:49586-50565 GCF_000002075.1 Aplysia californica | reverse complement strand
TCTCTCTGTCTCTCTCTCTCTCTCTCTCGCTTTCTCTCTCTCTCACACACACACACATACATACACACGCACACACACAAACTACATACACGCACACGCACACACACAAATATACCCACACACACATGCACACACACAAAATATTATATTATTTTTAACTTCACACACTTTAAGAACGTGCAACTCAAAAACTACACATCCAATTACGTTGAAATGTTTCTACATGCCACGCAAGCTCATTTTCGTTCGTGAACTATATTCACTAAAGTGCACTGGTCTATCGTTCTGTCTGATTATGTCAGTCACAGGGTTATGATATTTTGTCAAATACTGTGAAAATGTGTGGGTAGCTTTGAAAACAAAAACAACACCCGCAAAGTTATGGACTTCTCTTTATCGATTCGCCATGCTTCGACTAAAAGAATCAGAAAGAAACCACATCATTGAATTTAATACTTCAGGTGGGCACTCCGGTTTCGTTAGTCGCGAGAAGGTTCAACGTGAACAGACACACTGTGTATGCCACACGGGATCACATGGCAACGATAGACTCTCAAAAGGACAGACAGACCCAAGCAGAAAGACAAAACGGAGGGTGGACGCATTCAACCTAACGCAACGCTTGAGAAATCAATTTAAACCGGCAAACAAAGACTAAGGATGAGTCGAAAATACTTGGAAATGACAGTCTGAACTTTGCCAGGACCGGTCTTCTTCGTTTAAAGAAACCTTCGTGCTAGCGGTCTAGTTTACTGCATAAAACTGCAGCCCCATCACATCCAGCACAGACTTCACTGGGCACAGCGTCGCGTGTGATGGCCAAGGCTAAATCAACCAAGTTCTCGAGCCCAATGTAGGCCAACTTTTCTTTCAAAAATGGACAAGTATTCAGGCTTTTTTTTCCTTTTTTTTTCGGGAAGTGTTTTACGGCGCTAGCAACTGCATAAGGTCATATGAGCGCGCGGGACACATCTAATAC
>NW_004798658.1:39249-46519 GCF_000002075.1 Aplysia californica | reverse complement strand
GGGGGGGGGGAGTTGAAAGCTGATACAGTCGTCAGCCAATAATTCAAATTCCCAGACAAAACGAGATGCATTGAGATCTTGCACAGGGCACCTTTAGAAGAAATTAAGACAAATGAAAACTGTCTGGTTTGAGCATAGATTAGAGAGACCTAGCCGTGGGCGGATACAAACAACTTTCACAAATTGTATGAGAGCCAAAGCTGCATTTAAGGTCCACTTCGTTTGGGTACTTCACCCCTTCTTGATCAAGGTGGTTCCAAATGCCGAAAGTCTGTTTTCTAAGTTCGAAAGAAATCAACTTGGCCATGTTCTAAGGTTGTCTGATTTCAGAATCCCAAAAGCAGTGTTCTATTCTGAACGGCCATCAGAGAAGAGTAAAGTTGGGCCACTAAAAGCACTATAAAGACGCCCCTGAAAATGTCTCTGACTGACTTCAACATAAATCCTTCTATCCTTCTTCATGGGAGAGCCTTGTTACTGACAGACCCAGCTGAAGAGCAGTTGTCACATTGGGCAGCTAATCATATGAGGCTTCACAAATAAGAAACACTGAAACCAAGAGAGAAACCCGCAAGCTGCGAACATTCACAAGTGAAAGTGGAGCTTTCAAATGTTCAAAATGTAGCAAACTTATCCCTGCAGAATTGCTCTCATCGGCCACAGCAGAAGCCACAGGATATCGCAAAATTTAGTTCTTCAAATTCTCCTTTTTCGCTGGAGAAATATTCTGCTCTCCGGATGTATTGGTCATCGTCAGACATTGACTGACGAGCTATTATTACTTAGGATCGGAAAGAAATGAAATTTGCATGCTTAATTTACGATAATATAAGTAATTTTATGTAGTCCGGTCAAAAATTCGTGGTGCAACTCAAATATCTCTTTAACGGGTGATTCAATGTCACCAATACTTTGCACAGCAGTTTATATACATTTGTCTCTTAATCATGGCTTTTTTCTCCTGCAATGGAGTCTGGATTTAAAAACTATAAAATGCCATAAATCTCGGTCACGCAGAAAATGGGATTGTTCACAGCACTTCACGCTTATCATACACATTTTGTATATTATGCATATGACCTACGTCATAGCTCAGCTCACCAATGACACTTTTTAGTGGTAAAACGTGTTTAAAAAAATTAATGTCATAGTGAACACACTTTTTGTGACAGACGTGCTTTTAATAAAGGCATTGACACAGTTACAAACCTTTTAAAATCTGTAGAAACGTACCACTTGGATTTTTTATTAGTATTTATTTAAAAAATTTCTATAACACAGCTACCAGGTGTTCCCAAAAATAATAATTGACCTGTTAAGACAAACTGATATAAATCTAAGTCATTGTGCAGAAGCTCAGGAGTCTATGTTCAGAAGCTTAGGAAAAATGTATCAATAAGTTGCGCCACGAAGTTTTGATCGCATTTTGGCTCGGAAAGCAATAGAAGATACATAATAAGCTTTATTTAGGATAATATTAGTGGTATTCTAGACCTTGCACTGTCAAGGTTGCCACTGCTTTCTGACTACAAAAAACTTGGCCTCGCTGGAGCGTACCATTGACTTGCAAATGTTGGGCAAAATGCTAGTCAAGCCATGGTCGAGTGTGCGTGCAACTTGGTCCTCATTACCCTTTACTTGGTTCTACATAGAGATGAAATGGTGTGCTCGTTAGTGAACCGAAACTATGTCAGGATGCCCGGTCCTGGATGTTGGTACACTGCAAGAGAATGGGAAGCTGTCATCTTACTTACGTGTGCATGAACTTGCTTGCTTGCTTGCTTGCTTGCTTGTTTGCTTGCTTGCTTGCTTACTTGCTTACTTACTTACTTAAGCAAAATTTTTCCATAACATCTCCATCTGTTTGGCAAAGCCTTCCCAATGTGAGAGAAATTCATCACAATTGTGAGGCAGCGTGGTGGAATCAGGCTCTTGTCAATTTTTGAGCATGTAGAGTTATTGTTATCATCGTAAAGCTAGTTCACTTGTGTTTATCAGGATGAAAAAAATATCCATTTATCTTTTATAAAAGTCGAGATATTTCCGAATGAATGAGGTGGGGGTCATTTGTTTTCAGAGGTAAAATTAGTGAGAAAATGGACACCAAAGATTAGTTATTTCCTTAGCTTAAGAGTCCGTGGTAACTGAAAATTTACATTTTTTGTTCCTTTAATCAACGTTTTTCAGAAAAATTCACACAGAAGTGAGTTCTTTAATGGGCATGAAAGGTGTTGAGCCAAAAAACAAACATTTGATAAAAATTCACAAACCGAGAGAAAAAAAAAGTTTCTTCACTTTGAATATTTTGACGAGAGCCTGATTCCACCACGCTGCCTCACAATTTGTTCGTGAATGCCCCAGTGGACATTTTGTTTGAAAGGTTCTTATGTTGTTGGGTTTGTTTTTGGGTTGTTTTTATTTTTTTGCTTTTTTTTTTTTTTTTTTTTTTTACATTATTGTTGCATTGTCATGTGGTTCCCTATCTCTGAACTGCCAGGAGGAGGACATTGCTACAATAATATGGAATGGCGTTGGTAGCCTAGTGGTTACGCTTCCGGACTCGTCATCGTGAGATTGAGGGTTCGGGGGTTCGAGCCTCAGCTCGGTCCGACGTTGTGTCCTTAGGAAAGGCATTTTATACGAGCTTCCCACCTGGCTCGGTCCTGTCGGAGACGGATGTTAATCTAGGAGGTCCCGCCTCTTAAATAACCTAATAGTGTTGATAGGGGCGTTAAACTCATACCATTTCACCATTTTCACAATAATATGTGTGTCACGACACGGAGGAATCAGGCTCTCGTCAATTTTTGGGCATGTAGAGTTATTGGTATCATCTTAAACTTGTTCATTTGTCTTTATTTGGATGGAAAAAAAAATATCCTTTCATCGTGAATGGAAGTCTAGATATTTGCGAATGAAGGAGGTGTCACCTGGTTTCAGAGGTAATATTAGTGAGAAAACAGCAGCTAAAGATAAGTTATTGCCTGAGCCTGAGAGTTTGTGGAAACTGAAAATTTACTTTTTTGCGTGTGCCTTAAATCAACGTTTTTCAGTAAAATCCACAAAGAAATGTGTTCTTTAATGGGCGTGAAAGATGTTGCGCCAAAAAACAAAATTGTATACAAATGTCCAAACCCCGCGGAAAAATGCCAGTTTTTTCACTGTGACTATTTTGATGAGCGCCTGATTTCACCACGCTGCCTCACATATATTTTTGATTGAGTTTTCAATGAGACGATGCTTGAATTCCAGATGGTTTTTCATCTAACAAAAGAGATCCATGAATGTTTAAGTCTTTGCCGATGGGCGCCATCAAGCAAGCCTGCAGTGTTTGGTAATCGTGCTGTCCAGGTATTGTTGCAGTTCTCATCATAATATACAAATACGATACACGGTATTTGCAAAACGACGTCGTGAGCTAAACTTACACTACAAAAGGAAAACGAAAAAAATAAAAAAATAAAAAACAAAACTAACCAAAAAAAACGAAAAAAAACCCCAAACTAACAAACAAAAACCGAAAAAAAACAACAAAGCATCAAAGCGTTAATATCTGCCTCAGCTATGTCTAACTTCCTTAGTAATGCAGATTTTTCAACTGTTTCCGTAATCTTAAAAGGGAAGCGACGGGGGCGGGGGCAGGTGAAACGTTCACACTACCATTAAAACGGGTTTCGTGGGGTTCTATTTCTGTATTGTTTTTACCAACCTATTGAAGAGGGGAATTTGCAAATTCATGGGAGGGGAGTATGATGATTCAAATGCTGCACACTTTTGCTAATCGGACATATTAAAACAGTGTTATTGTGTCTGCCACGGAGACGTCATAAACATTGCTCACTGAAGACCTAAGAACAAAAACGAGGATATGTCACATTTCTCTAAAAATAGAGTTCTGCGAATCATTTGAAAGCGGCGCCAACGGCCTATCTATTAAAGCACTGACGGAGTGCTATTCTTTTTCTTCGCCCAGTTATTCTTGTTCGAAGATGGAAGCCTACACGTAACAACAAGGTCAAGTGTATTTAAGCCATCTAATCGGAATTTACCTGTACGTATTTCACGTATGAAGTTTTTCCTCATTTACTCGAAATCATCTAAATTGGGCTTGGTCTTGGTATTGTTTTAATAGTAACAGATTGCATTTGTATAGCGATTTTCCATCCTCGACAGCAAGCTCTATACGCTTTACACTATATCATTACCCCAGTAGACCATAGGGCACTCAGAAACATTCTCAGCTTCTCGGGAAGCAAACCGAGCAAGCAGCTGATTAAGCACCCAAACACTAAAAAAACTGACAAGATATTTCACTGTCTATACCTATTCCCATCTGGGTGAAGTGAGGAAAGTCCGTGTAAAGTGCTTATCCCAAGAACACAACGTTGCGCCCCTGACGGGATTCGATCCCACGACCTTATGGTTGCTAGTCTGAGAGCCTAACCACTAGACCACCGACACCACAGGTTTTCTTGTTGGTGAAAGTAACGCTGCCACATCTGGTCTCCAACTACACCGTCACAACACCTGACGTCACTGCACAGTATAGATGTCTGTTTAACACCCCATCGACACAAGTTAGATCTTTTAGGAAGCAGCTGCTCCCACCTTACTTGTAAGGATCATTCTCACGGGTTCAGAATATAGAACCCTTCAGCGGGAAAAACGGAGATACATTTAGTACTTGATTAAAAATTCTCCCCACCTGGGAATCGAACTCACGTTTTCTGCGTACAAAAGTACTTACTTACTTGGTTGGAGAATAAGCATAGTTGCCAGCGGCCCAATGCCATAGCTGCTCCTCCTCCTCTCCAGAATCCATGAAACGCTCTGCTTGCTGACTGTGCCAGTTAACAGCTGGTTGGATATTCTGCTGGAGGCATTTTCACGCTGGTGGTATCTCTCCTCGACCCTCTAGAAATGCCAGCTTTCCTCAGTGTTACCATTGTGTGTGATGTGGCGCCTTCATCCTCTCTGTGGTCCTTGAACCATGGCGTCAATGCTGCCATGAATGATTTTTTAAAAGTTTTAGTTAGAGGTTTTACAGCGCTCGCAACTGCATAAGGTCATATGAGCGCTAAGGGGAGGATGTCAACAGAGAAACCTCTACAGTGAATCAGACTTACTCTGCACACCTCTCTTGCTTCAACTGGACAAAGTCTGCTTCGATTATCAAGGCAACCCGGAAATAGCGGGTCACAAGAGTGTGACAAAAATACGAAAGAAGTAGAGAAAAAAATGACGATAGTAAGGACTAGGAAAGAAAAAGCAGCAGTTCCCTGTTTCAGTTCGAGCACAGTTATGAGCATGACATTGATGAATCAGCCCATTTACATTTACAAGTCTACTGTGTCTAAGAACATGGTTAATGTCCCCCCTTTGGGAATGGCCTAAAGACACTTCAGTCAGTAACTCTGCTCCTGGGGGGGGGGGGGGGGGGTGATGACTGTTGGTGGATCCAATTGCACGGTGACGCCAATCTCAGCCCTGCGGGCTAGCTTATCAACACGTTTATTTCTTCGAACTCCTGCACGACCAGGGCTAAAGATCCATACAATCCTTGTCAGTCTGATGCTTCGTATTGCCTCTCGATAGTTTGCATACTTCATGTGTTTCTTCACCTTTTCGAGGGTACTCATTGAGTCAGTGACGAGGATGACAGACTGATACTCCGTCGTTTTAATCCAGTTAAGGGCTTCTGTGATGGCTTTTATCTCCACTCACACGCAGTTAGACCTTTTCTGGCTCTTGTGTCGATCCTGGTAATGTGACCTTAACCTGAAAGTGATCTGTCAAAGGTTATACCTAGATACCTCAGTGAGTGCACACTCTGTGTACGTGTGCGCGCGCGCGCTGTGTGTGTGTGTGTGTGTGAGAGAGAGAGAGAGAGAGAGAGAGAGAGAGAGAGAGAGAGAGTCAGAGAGAGAGAGAGAGAGAGAGTCAGAGAGAGAGAGAGAGAGAGAGAGAGAGAGAGAGAGAGAGAGAGAGAGAGAGAGAGAGAGAAAGAGAAAGGACCCTGCCTTTGATGGTGACTGTGGGCTTCTCTGCTTTCCCTGAGTGATTGTTCAGCGGGAGCACCACAGCAGCAGGCTTGTCGAGGTGGAGTCTGCGTGGTGGTCTACACACTATTGCCCAATTCGCTCCAGCTCCTCGCGGGCAGTATTGCATACAGACGTGAGTCATTTTTTGGCGGCCTGTTGCACCATGTTAGCTGTTTCTTACCGGTCCTTGCCCTGTCTGTACAAAAGGATATCATCCGCAAAGCTCAGCACATGCCCTTGGCCTTTCAGTTGTCCAAGTGATTCCAACTGTGTATATGTGAGGCAGCGTGGTGGAATCAGGCTCTCGTCAAAATAATGAAATCGAAGAAAACAGCAGTTTTCTCCCTGCTTAGCAATTTTTTCTGATTTTTGTTTTTAGGCTGAACACCTTTTATGTCCATTTACAAACACATTCCTTTGAGGATTTCACCGAAAACGTTGATTAAAGGCACAAAAATATAAATTTACAGTTTCCATGGACTCTCCAGCTTTGGAATTTACCAAGCTTTGGCTGCTATTTTCTCGCAATTTTACCTCTGAAACCAGGTGACCCCCACCTCCTTCAATCCAAAATATCTCCACTTCTACTGAAGATGGGTGAGTACTTTTTAATTGAAAAGCAAAACAAATGAACAAGCTTTAAGATGATACCAATAACTCAATAATATGCTCAAAAATTGACGAGAGCCTGATTCCACCACGTTGCCTCACATATGTTGAATAACACTTGTGAGAGTGAAGAACCCTGTGGCAACCCCGGTGTCATGCTTCTGGTGTCAGATGTCCAATTTCTAATCTGCATTGCAACTTTCCTCTTCAGCAATGCCTTACCTACCTATATGACGAGCTGGGGGCTTATCTTCAGGTTGATCATTGTAAAAAATATATGGAACGCTTCACACATTTGCGTGTCATTCTTGCGCAAGGGCCATTCTAATCTTCTATCTTCTCTGTACTGTTCCAATTTTAGTATATATTATTATGATGAACTGCATGAACAGTACAAACGTACAACGGTGAGTGACTAACCGCTACACCATAGACACCGGTCTTTTCTTCATTTGAATTAGTCGGCACGCTCGGTCCCTTTCAGGTCAGAACGTTCAAATCACAAGAAAATCTAGCAGCCGGTTAAAATTCCATGACTCTGTAAAGCCATCCTCCCAAACTCACTCAAAACAAAAACAAAACCTTGTTCATCACGCCATACACCTCAAGCAACCCCACCA
>NW_004798658.1:32720-36543 GCF_000002075.1 Aplysia californica | reverse complement strand
CCTCCCTCTGTCATATGTTAGCTTGGCCAATCTCAGAACGGACGACTTATCGACTTAACAACTTTCTACGTGATCTGTACCACTTACAAGTCCTCACGTCTGCCCACAAGAAGTAAAGATATCTTGGCTTTATTTGTGTGTGGTTTCTTTTTTCCTTATTTTTTTTTCTTTTTAAATATTTCATTTCAGCTAGTCGGTACAATAACAGTATCCTCACACATAAAAAATACTCTTTCTTCTTTTCTTGAAATGTTGGTGGGGAATATGACGTCGTGTGTACTTATAACTTTAAAACTTTTTTTTTTTTAATCAGAAAATAGAAAATTGTGACGTACACGTATTTCAGAATGGACTTGTTGACCTGTTGCGACAATGCATGGGTCAGGCTTACCACTAATTGTACGAGTTTTAACTTTTATACAGCGGTAACAAAAAACTCGTGGCGCAACTTATCATCAACAATATCTCTTTCTCGGATGAATCACTGTCTCCATACTTTGTGTGGCAGTTTGTTTTAATTTGTCTTAACTTAATCATATTTTTCCACATCAATTGAGGCTAGATTAAAAAAAAACGTTTCTTCATAGGTTTACATTATAAAACTATCTGGGACCCGTTTCGATGAAAGGAATGATCGGTGCATTAACATCAACTGAGAGTCATCGGCCTACTATATTTAGATCTACACTCTACTGGAATTGAACAATAAATCTTGAGAGATGCAAAAAGTTAAAAGGTCTAGATCTATACTCTCAAAACGAAATGCGCCTCTCGAAATATCACTTCCTGCACTTCCGCTTTGAAGGACAATTACGCAGACTTGTTTCGTTTCTCAGTGGAAAAATCCCAAAGGCCTACGAAGGACGGGAACTTTTTGTCAAATATAATTTCCTAAATTCTCGAAATGGTCAAAAATTGCGCTCCGTCAAGGGGAGCTATTTATCTTTTTGCAGGTACTTGCCAACTTTCAAATTTGTAGCTCTCGTAGTTTTATGGGAAAAGTGACACATGTGTTTCCAAGTTGCCAAATATATTATAATGAAATACTACAAACCTCCGTCACACGGAAAATGGAGGTATTCACAGTACTTCCCGCTTCTCCCACGCATTTTTCATACGCAATATCGCAAACGTCACAGCTCAACAATGACACTTTTTAGCGGCAAAACTTGGTAGAAAAACTTGATTGTATAGTGAACAAATTCTGGCGCTAAAGGTTCTCAAAATATGCGTTTCTTTATTCATGTTTGCTAGGCTAGTGTGGGCAATGAGGTGAGGGTATGTGTTAGTGTAAGGGTTACCCTTTTGGTCTTATGCAGACTTGTCAAAACCTGATCACTACCACTGTGACGTATGACGTAGTTATAGAACTTGCAGAAACATTTTAAGGAAGTTGCGCAAACCGAAACTCGTGCAGATTTACTAGACGAGAGCATAAAGCACCCACAACTGTGTTCAGAAAAAGTAGGTAGGTAATTAATTCATTGATCTTTTTTTTTTTCTTGACAAAGTCCACCACCAAGATCCCGTGGCTGAGGGGAAAGTAGAAGAGAGTTTGAGGGTGTGAAGGGTAGGCCAGTGTTTGGTAAACACCAATATTGCAAAGGGCGTCTCCGCGAGATCAGCTTACTGCCGCTCACGTTGTGGGGTAGAGGGTGTTGGGGGTTATTGGGCCGTCCGTCGGTTGAGAGGGGAGTACGCTGTCACCAAACAAGAGTAGTCCACAATGTTGTTGATTTTAAAACAAATTATTCTTATAATATAAAGTAATAATAATAATAATAATAATAATAATAATAATAATAATAATAGATAGCATTTGTATAGCGCATATCCCCGCTCAGCAGCAGGCTCTATGCGCTTTACACTATATTATTACCCCAGCAGACCATAGAACACTCCGAAACATTCTCAGCTTCCCGGGAAGCATACAGTGCAAGCAGCCGATTAAGCGCTCAAACACTAACAAACTGACAAGATCTTTCGCTGTCTATAGCCGGGTACCCATTCCCACATGGATGAAGTGAGGAAAATTCGTGTAAAGTGCCTTTCCCAAGGACACAACGTCTGGCCCTTGACGGGATTCGAACTCACGACCTTACGGTTGCGAGTCCGAGAGCCTAACCACTGGGCCACCGACCCCAAAGTATCTCTGACTGGACTCTTTCTTGTTCTCCTCAACACTTCCTTGTTTGTGACCCTGTCCTTCCAGTGATCTTTAGTAACTTCCTTAGACACTTGTTCAAGAAAACACGGGTCCTCTGTATACAAGTCTGAGATGCGTTCCGTGTCTCACATTCACACAAGATTGACCTCACATTTGAATTTTATCCTCTTAGCGTCATAAATAGGTCAACAGGTCAGCACAGCAGAACCAAAATGGCGGCCAGCTGATAGCTTACCGTAACTGAATATGTGAGGCAGCGTGGTGGAATCAGGCTCTCGTCAAAATAATGAAATCAAAGAAAACAGCAGTTTTCTCCCTGCTTAGCAATTTTTATCAAATTTTTGTTTTTTGACTCAACACTTTTGATGTCCATTTACAAACACATTCCTTTGAGGATTAAACCGAAAACGTTGATTAAAGGCACAAAAATATAAATTTACAATTTTCATGGACTCTCCAGCTTTGGAATTTACCAAGCTTTTGCGGCCATTTTCTCGCTAATTTTGCCTCTGAAAACAGGTGACCCACAACTCCTTCTTTCGTAAATATCTCGACTTGTATTCAAGATACTCGTAAATGGATACTTATTTTATCCAAATAAAGACAAGTGAACAAGCTTTAAGATGATACCAATAACTGTACATGCCCAAAAAATGACGAGAGCCTGATTCCACCACGTCGTGCCACATGTTATTTTAGCGTTGTTCAGTGAGTGTAGCAAAGAGATTGCTCTTGCTTTTGATCTAAGCGACGTATTTCAATGAAATTCCCCATACAAAAGCCTGGGACGTCGGCGTCTAAGCCTAGAGTGAAAAGTTCTTATTTCTCAACTTGCACTAAAGGCGGGTGTTTCAGGCCGGTAAAAGCCGGTATGACTCTACAGCGAGAAGACCAATAAAAGCCGACATGCAAGCATGACGGGTATGCCGGTATGATGGCTCAAAAGGGTTAAAATTCTCAACATTGTTCGAAGTGAGATGTCCTTGGTCTTCCAAATCCTATTCAAAAATACCAAAGCAGCTTGCGCTTCCCTGTCTATCAGTTGTACTCTCAAGATAGCGGGAGGACAGTGCTAGTTAGGTCAACCAAAGTGCAATATCATGCTGACTGACTTCCAACAATATTATCGTGACGTAGAGTGTCACGCAAAGTCTGTGTTTGGAACTTGCGGTGCATTTGGCCGCATTTCACAATATCAAATTTGAATTCATTGTTGGAAAACCTTTCATAAGGCGAGTGTTTGGAACTTGCAGTGTATATATTTGCCCGTATCCCACACTATCAAATATTAATACATTATAGGAAAAACGTTTAACTTTAATGTGGCGGTCTTTCAATCTGCAGATGTTGGGTGTTGCATTCCCTCTGATCGTCATCCGTGTGGTTGGTTTACAGAGGAAGTCGGATGTTGAGTCTCAGTTTTCCTTAGATTACTCCCTTGTGTCACATTCATAAAGCGCGTCTCTGTGTGTCACATTCATAAAGCGTGTATTCATAAAGCGCGTCTCTGTGTGTCACATTCATAAAGCGTGTATTCATAAAGCGCGTCTCTGTGTGTCACATTCATAAAGCGTGTCTCTGTGTGTCACATTCATAAAAGGCGTCTCTGTGTGGTGTGAGTGTGTGTGTAGTGTGAGTGTGTTTGTGGTATGAGTG
>NW_004798658.1:28323-31148 GCF_000002075.1 Aplysia californica | reverse complement strand
TTTACATTAACCTTAATAATAATAGTAGCAATAATAATTCTTCTTATTATTATAATAGTAATTATAATAACAAAAATAATAATACAAGACAAGACATGATAGGATAAACGAATAGAGACAGATCAATACAATATAACGACAAATACAAGGAACAATGTATTTCTCAAACGTGTGCTGATCTCCCCTGCTTCCCACCTCAAGGACCGTCTCCAGTAGTGCTGGGCTGCAAGGTTCCCGATTATTGAAAGCTAGGAATCGTAGGAATCGACTCCGAACCCAATTACTTACTTTCTAATGATGTGTTTTCTTCCGGTGGTTACCTGGTTGGCTCCGAACATCTTCAGGATTCAGGATAACTTTGATTTCGGAATACTACGAAGCATCAACTTCTATTTTTCAAAAAAATAAATTCTTGAAAAAAAAAATGTTGGGGGATAAAAGTAACTGGTAACCGTTGGTTTACGTAAAAAGGAAACGGAACTTTACTTCCGTAGTATTAATCGTGGGAATCGGTTCTGGAATCGACTCTTCGCGCATCTCTAGTCTCCAGTGGGTAAACAAGACACCACGTCCTCCCTCTTGTTCACCTGGTTATTGTTCACCTGGTTAAAGTATAGATTGTCCAGGGGCTTGTCTGTTGTGTGCAGTTGTTGTATTTATTATTGATTTTTTTAAATTTTTTTTTTCTTACAAGACATTTCGCAATTGCTTCCTCTTTACCACAGAATGCCTGTTGTGATATAATAACGAATGTGTTCCTTTTTAAGTTGATCCCCGAAGCTTTTTTTAAAAGTTCTGTTTGAACGTGTCACATTTCAAGAGTATATTATGATCAATATTCGTATTTCGTTTGATGACAAAGTTTGGTATATAATAATGTATTAATATCTTGGCGATCAAAAGAAAGATTATGCTGTAGCGAGGACGCTCGATGTCAGTTTTTCTGTTGACTTAGTATCATTCACGTGGAAGAAAAAGCGCAAAGACTCAAAAGACTAGATTTTATACGCCTTCAAAAAGAGGTAGATATAATCTACCTTTAAAGATATAATCTACCTTTTAAAAAAACCAATCGCCAATATGAGAGTCTTGTTATGAAGTTAATAACTAATAACTTTCTCCGTTCCAATCGCACTCAAGTTTGTATGTCTGGTGCTATCTTTCTTGCAACAACTGTACCGTTTCGAGTGTGTCCATTCAGTTTGAACACTGTTGTTTTTTTTTCTTAATCAATCTTTGACGTAAACGTATTTTTGAAATATTTTATTTGGAGGGTCCCCAGCTTTGCTTTCTTTGTGTTGCATTCTTCCCTTGTGTATGTGGAAGTTCATGGTTTTCCAGGGGGGGCGCCTTTGTGACGAGTCGTCATTCACAGGGAAAGAAAATCGAAGAAACAGGATTCGAGCGGTCTGTGTTGGGGCGTTCATGTGCTACCAAGTCGGAGCTGAACGTCTCACAATGTGGTGCAAACCTGTGCAAAATGGCGAACAGTATGAAGTACATTTTGAACCTAGATCTATCTCGTACTTTGACCTGGGCTCTTCCTTTTGACAAGTCCTTCCAGCAGTGTGGTGTTGGCTTTGAATAATCCTAATGTCTTCCGATTACGTGTATTCACAGTGTATTATTTTTAGAAAAATATTATTATTTCCCTTTTCCCCCCAATGATTTGGGCTTTGTTGGGGAAAGGGGGGGGGGGGGAGGAGAGAGGAGGGGGGGGGGGGGGGGGAGGAGAGAGGAGGTTGTTGTGGGTAGCATCGGCCTTATCTGTAATGGCATATCAAATCTAACATAATTTGTTAAGAAGTGCTCTCAAGGGTTAATTTTTGAGCCAATATTTATTATACCATGCACTTTACTGATGTGAGTGGTTAGAGGGTGTCACTGGGGCCTTCACTTTTCATTTGTTGTTTCTGTCGTGTCTGTCTGGCTTCCTTTTTCTCGTGCACTAAATTAAGTATGTGTCATGACGCGGTGGAATCAGGCGCTCGTCATTTTTGGGACATGTGGGGTTATTGGTACCCTCTTAAAGCCTGTCCATTTGCCTAGTTGTTGGAGAAAAAAAACCCGGATATATCTTCTCTATAATTTTCTTTCACTTTTTTGCCTGCTCTTTAACGATGTTCTGTCGTCTGATTTCGTCTCCATTTTCTGCCCCCACCCCGTCTCCTCCTTTGCCCCCTCTTCTGGGCTCCTGACTCTTTCTGCAGCGTTTCTAGTGCTACTCCTTAGCTAAGTCTTACTGCTGTTTTTCAGCCACACCCCTGATCTTCTGGTAGGAAAGATCTACACCTAGCCTTCTCGGATAAGGGCGACAAATCTGGGAGGTCCCGTGTGCAAGTTGCGCACGTTAAAGATCCCTTGGTGGACTAAAATCGATAAGAGTAGACTTCAGCCGTCACCCGGGCACACTTCAAAATGTCCTACCAACTGAAAAAGTTTAATGTGTCCCGCGCGCTCATATTACATTGTGCAGTTGCGAGCACCGTAAAACATTTACAAAAACAAATAAGTGAAGATATCAGTATAAAGAAAAAGGACGGATTAATCTTGGTCTGTTTCTGAAATCGACAAAGAAAAAAAACAAAACAACAACAACAACAAACCCAAAACAAAACAAACAAATCATCGTCTGCTCAAGTGTGCATCTGCTTGATTGTCGGTGTCAACACGTAACAATTGATTTACATATTCATCATCATCATCCGGTGCCTTGCCGACTGGCGTGGGCGATCAAGGACCTCCATTTTACTCTGTCTTGCGCTGCAGCAATGGTGTCTGTTGTTCTTGCTGCTTTACATATTAACCTCCTTTAAATGGTAGAG
>NW_004798658.1:26231-28010 GCF_000002075.1 Aplysia californica | reverse complement strand
TAATCAAATAATCACTGCTTCCCTTTCTAATTTTCCTAAATTGTGGATGAAACACTCCGGAACATCACGAGATTATACAGTGGCGAAGCGTCTATATTATATAATCAATTAATCACTGCTTCCCTTCCTAATTTTGAAACTTTGCCGAGGTCAAATTCACCCATAAATTAAATGTTAAAAGACGCTCATAATCACCAATGAACAGTATGCCTAGCATTCAAAACGGTTTCATTTCCACAGAAATAGCCTGTTCACCCCTATCGTGCCACTCCATTAGCAGTCGCTTAAGCTTTGATTAAATAAGCTTCCAGTGAGGCTGGAAGAGTCTACCAAAAGAGTTGAAGGGAACATGTGTGGAACTGTCAAAACTGTTTCATTTCCTCATAGTATACCTTGCTCACCACTTCCGGGCCACAGTTATAAGCAGTCTCAAGCACTGGTTATGTAAGCAAACTATTACACTGGTCGAGTCTACCTCAGAAATGTGAGGGGAACTAACTCCTACTATTGTCTTGACTGCTGCGAGTTCTTGTGTTTTTTTTCCTCGACTTTGTACCGTCCTATAATCAGATCGTGACCTCGATTATGACACCGGCTCCTGGCCACGAAACGCTAGACAAAAATAGCCAAATGTGAAATAAAAACTTAACAATTGTCTTGTTCTGCCAAAGAGTTTAGTCTCACTGGTATTACATACTGTAGAACTGACATCTCTGCTTCTTTGCTCTGTGTTTGTGTATTCACATCTAAAGATACATTTAATGTTTGTTGGAAAAATATTTGATGAGATACTTTCCCGATTATTTTAGCGGTTGAACATGCATACAATACGTATTCAAGATTTGTTTTCCTTCACAACTCAGTGTTGCCGCCTCGAGTAAGATTCTTGTGTAATATCTCCAGGCCCTATCTTGTCCCGTCTCACTTTGATTACCTTCTCAAACAAGTCAGCCTTCGACCCTGACGAGGTAAGAGAAATCTGACAAAAGTTGAAACGATATTATAATTTGTATTATGATACTGAAGAATCAGGAGCTGGTCAATTTTGCGGCATAATATGGAGTATTGGTGTCTACTTAAAGCTTGCTCAGGTGACTGTCTTATGGTGAAAAAATACAAATCTATCTTGAATAGAAATCGGGATATTTGCTGTGAAAGAATGTAGGGTCGCCTGGTTTCAGAGGTAAAAATTAGAGAGAAAATGGCCGCCAAAGTTTGTCGATTTCAAAAGCTTAGTGGTCCTTGGAAACTGAACATTTACATAAATAATTTTTTTGTCTTTAATCAACGTTTTTCAGGGAAAATCCACTCAGAAATATGTTTTTAAATGGACACTCAAAGTGTAAAGCAAAAAAACAAACCAAAAAAAAAAGATAAGAATTGAAACGAAAAAATTTTTTTTTGGGGGGGAAAAAAATGTCAAAACTGGCGGAAAAACTGATAGGCTAGTTCTCTATATTTCATTTCATTATTTTCACAGCCGCCTGATTTCAGCACAACGCCTCATATTATATTTAAAATATAATTCACTTCTTTATTATCCCTCGGTGGTGCACTTATAGAAACCTCTCCCGCCCGAGTGCAAATCTAGATCTTTCCTTTTTTTGAACGCTTGGAGTAGGCCTAGAGCGTGAGATAGTGATGGTGCTATCAAACATGCACTGTGGTCGTGTCGTAGCTTGTGTGTGTGTGTGTGTATGTGTGTGTGTGTGTGTGTGTGTGTATGTGTGTGTGTGTATGTGTGTGTGTGTGTGTGTTTGTATTTGTGTGTGTATGTGT
>NW_004798658.1:23513-25357 GCF_000002075.1 Aplysia californica | reverse complement strand
TCTCGAGGTCGAGATATTACGGTGTTCTCCCGTCATTCAATAGGTCTCGGGTTCGAATCCGGACGACGATGGACAATTTCCTTTACTTAAATTATCGCTTTTCCATCTCCTTTCCTGCAATCTAACAATGTTTTGTCTTTAATTTCTGCCTCCACCCCCTGACCCCTTTGTCCCCTCCTCCTGGATTCCTGACTCTTTCTGCAACTTTTCTACTGCTACTCCTTGGCTCTTTCTTACTGCTGTCTTTCTGCCACACCCCTGATCTTA
This sequence comes from Aplysia californica, assembly GCF_000002075.1. NCBI lineage: Eukaryota > Metazoa > Mollusca > Gastropoda > Aplysiida > Aplysiidae > Aplysia > Aplysia californica. The sequence continues at coordinate 25,090 of NW_004798658.1, read as the reverse complement.
GGGTTGGAAAGATCGAACACCCAGCCTTCTCGGATAAAGGCGAAAAATCTTGGAGGTCCCATATTATGCAAGTTGCACTAGTTAAAGATCTCTTGGTGTTTCAAATAGGATAAGAGTAGGCTTCGGCCCCCGCCAGGGCAAAATTCAATATCTCCTACCGAAGTACGGAAAATGTTTCATGTGTCTCGCGTGCTCTCATGACCTTGTGTGGTTGCGAGCGCCTTGAAACGCATACCAGAAAAATTCTCAACAAAAACCAAAAAAACAACAACAAAACCTTATTGCATTCGTCTCTCAATCCAAAAAAATCGGGAAGCAACGTTCACATGTAGACCTCGCGCTCGACTCTTTAACTAACGAGCTGACCCAGTTTTGTAAACCGCGCGACCTTGACCTACGACACAGAACTTGCCCTGAGTTTGTTTGTTCCCACCAGACCAGCAGATGGTGTCCATAATCATGGTTAGTGGTGCTACACCAGCTCCTCCTGGGGTGAAGTTTTCCCTGTTCCAAAATCAGGCTCTTTGCTTTATGATGGGAATGTGAGTGTGTGTGAATGCGTGTGTGTGTGTGTGTGTGTGTGTGTGTGTGTGTGTGTGTGTGTGTGTGTGTGTTTGTGTGTGTGCCGTTTTGATATCAAAACCTGATGTTTCTTCTCTTCTGTTTAATTAATCTGACATTCCAAGTTGTGGCCCAATTTGCATTGTTTGCGTTTGGAGGACGCCGCTGATTAATCCTGCCTCTATTCTTCTCCTCTATTATTCCTGACTGACTATCTGCCTATCTGGTTGTCTCGCTTTTCCCCCTGCACCGTTATGACCGTTATTTTGTCAGTGATTAACACTGCACACAATCAAACAAAACATATTTCTGTGTTTATGCGTGCTCGTATGCATGTCTTTTTATGTGTGTACATTATTGCTGCAAGTGACCGCCCTGATAGATAAGCTATAGACCAAGCAAATCACCGACTGCGCCACATCGGCTGTCTCACCCAGCATAAATGTATTATTTCAAGGACAGAAACTGAACACACACTCAACCCCTTCCTTGCCTAATCGAATTCATCTATTGAGAAGAGAAATGTTCAACAAAGCTATTACATAGTCAACCTCACAATGTACAAACTAAACTGTCCAAGACGGCTACCTTTTGTCGAGTAGAAAAGTGTTCTTCTTCATGTGGTCGTCATTTTGGAATGTGGTATAACAGTATAGAAAGAAAGAGCACGGGAAAGTGTGAAGTGGTCGTTTGTCCAGGTGACTATCTTGGACAGGTGGCCGTTAGAGCTGGCGCGACTGAAGTTCGTATGTCCGAAGATATTGTTTTTGAACTGTCGATGTTCTGTTTCTCTTTCATGGATGTTTTGCCATATCTTCAAGCCTACCAAGGAGAGGAGAGGGGCCAGGGAGAGGGGTTGGGGGATTGAGATAGGGGAAAGCCTGTATCCGCTAACAAAAAATCCCCCTAAAAACAAGATGAACATTGTCAACATGATGGACCAGAGACAGAACTGTCAATCCCTGTCTTAAAGAACACTTGCCAAAAAACAGCAATGATGACATATCCTCTTCCTT
>NW_004798658.1:20103-23413 GCF_000002075.1 Aplysia californica | reverse complement strand
CTCAGTGGAGCATTGCGCCGGAAAAGGCTTACATTTGGATCCACATGACTGACATTGGGGCAAACTTACAATTAATTATAGTTCATGTGACCATGTCACGGGGTGTGTGTGTGTGTGTGTGTGTGTGTGTGTGTGTGTGTGTGTGTGTGTGTGTGTGTGTGTGTGTGTGTGTGTGTGTGTGTGTGTGTGTGCAAGTGTCTTAGTATGTGTCTGTCTGTGTATGTAAGTGTTTGTTTATGTGTGTATTTGTGAGTGTGTGTCTATGTGTGTATGTGTCTGTGTTTGTGTGTGTATCTGTGTGTTGAAGCGTCGACTGGTTTGTTGGGTTTTTTTGGTATCAAGAGCTCCGTTCATCAGAAGGCATTTTTTAAAATATCTTGTGTGCGCATACACATTTTGTGTTTGTACCTTCCTTAAACATACAGTATGACGTATGACACAGACAGATTAACATTTAAAAAAACAAAAAAACAACAACAACAGTACAACTTTTTTTCTAAATATCGCGCACATAAATCTACTACAATTTTGTAATTTGGGTTTTATATATTTCATTTAAATGAAACTTGTTTGCAATAAAATTCTCAAAGAAGAAACTTATTTTTGAAAAAGGGAAATGGCTTTTATAAAAAAACACATACATTATATTAACGCAAAAGGCACCAATTTGAAAGATCTTGTAAAGAAAGTCAGGGGCTCTCGTGGCCTAGAGGTTAAAGTGTTGGCCTCTCATTCAAAAGGTCCCGGGTTCGAATCCGGGTAGCCACCGAAAAATTTTCTTCTCTAAATTTGTCTCCTTTCCTCTGATTTCCTGCTCTCTAGTAATGTTCTGTCGTCTGCTTTCGTCTCCTCTTTCTGCCCCCACACCCTCACGTCCTTTGCTCCTTCCTCTGGGCTCCTCATTCTTTCTGCAGCCTTTCTACTGCTACTCCTTCGCTTCTTCTTACTGCTGTCTTTCAGCCACACCCCTGATCTTCTGGTAGGAAAGATCTACACCTAGCCTTCTCGGACAAGGGCGAAAAATCTCTGAGGGCCCGTTTGCAAGTTGTTCACATTAAAGATCCTTTGGTGGTCTAAAATCGATGTTGTTATCGATCCAGGCCTAAAATCGATAAGAGTAGGCTTCGGTCGCCACGCGGGCAAAATTCAAAATTTCCTACCAATTGAAAATATTAGGTGTGTCCCGCGCGCTCATATGACCTTGTGCAGTTGAGAGCGCCGTAAAACACTTTACAAAAACAAACCAAGAAAGTCATGAAATGATTGGTCTGTTTGTTTTTTCCTTTCCTTTTATTTTAAAAATCTAATCTCTTCTTTCCTGTATCCTTTAAACAACATTTCTTTTCTCCTACGGAGTTATTATTATTTATTTTAAATTCTGGAATTCAGAGGAACAATGTCCTCCTTTGGACTCGACACATTTCAACTCGTCGTTCGTAATATTCAGTGGAGGCCAAACACAAGGATCCACTCAACCATGAGTACTCAAAGTCACAAACACTGAACGCCTTACACAGTATGGGGAGATATTTCTGGAGACAAGAGGGAAATGGTATGGGTTTAACGCCCCTATCAACACTATTAGGTTATTTAAGGGGCGGGACCTCCTAGTTTAACGTCCGTCTCCGATAGGACCGAGCCAAGTGGGAAGTTCGTGTAAAGTGCCTTTCCCAAGGACACAACGTCGGACCGAGCTGAGGCTCGAACCCCCGAACCCGCAATCTCACGATTACGAGTCCGGTAGCCTAACCACTAGGCTACCGACGCCACTTGACAGGAGGGAGGGTGGTGGGTGAGGTTGCCCAAATAGACAGCATTAATCGAGTTGATATAACCTGGAAGGTGAATATGGATTTTGCCAAAGAATCTGTCATAGAGGAATTGTTTAAGCTTTTCAAGACGATAGAGGTATCATGAACACATTGCTATATGTGAGGCAGCGTGGTGGAATCAGGCTCTCGACTGTTTTTGGGCATGTAGAGTTATTGGTAACATCGTAAAGGTTGTTCACTTGTGTTTATTTGGGTGAACAAATATCATCCATCTTGAATACAAGTCGAGATATTAGCGAAAGAAGGAGGTGGGGGTCACCTGTTTTCAGGGGTAAAATTTAGTGAGAAAATGGCTGCCAAAAATTAGTTATTTCCTTAGCTTCAGAGTCCGTGGTAACTGAAAATTTACATTTTAGGTGCCTTTAATCAACGTTTTTTAAGAAAAATCCACACGGAACTGATTTCTTGAATGGTCATGAAAGGTGTTGAGCCAAAAAACAAAAATTTGATCAAAATTCACATACCAACAGAAAAAAAGCAAATTTCTCCTCTTTGATTATTTTGACGAGAGCCTGATTCCACCACGCTGTCTCACATATTCTGATACCTTCGCGACGGGAAAATAGTACAGTTGTAGATGAAGATCTGCCAAGAATGCGGATCGTTGAGATGAACGAAGGAAAGTCAAGTCATTACTGCAGACATCGTCTACTCAGAGGCGTCTCATGGGGCTCATCTACTGAATTCTGCACCCTGGTGACGTTTAAATGGGTGCAAACGGTGTGTATTTGACTAGAAGTGGTCGCTTTGTCTGGGAATTTTTAGTTCTGATTCTCTACAGGCCCTAACCTATGGACCATTTCTATCTTTGACATCAAAGAAGGCCTTTTGCATTATATCCATACCTTGTGCGAAACTTTCGAAATGAGTTGGTGGTGAGGAAATGTTCAGTCCAAAAGCTCTCTGCTTTTTACTAATCAGAACCATGATGTCAGCAGGCGAAGGAAACTTGAGAAAAACAATTTGCAAACTTCCGCTGGCCTCTTAGACTGCTGTGGTTTGAAATACGGCGCAATCGAGATTTTTACATTTTTAGTGGTAGGCTTAACGAACTAGTGCGTCAAGCTACACAAAATGGAAACACAGCTGCAATGGGGGTTTTTTTACACGCTGTTTAGAGAAAAACTGTCGTGTGGAATTTATCTAAAATGAATATCAGACAAATTTGTGTTGACTTGCAAATGTTGAGTACAAATTTGAAACGCAAAACTTCCGTGTGGGGGAAAATATTGACCCAAAAAGTTGTAGGGCCTACTGTTTCTGTAGTTGATCCTTTGGTACATAAACACGCACATGCGCACGCACACGCACACGCTTACACACAAACACACTCTGTCTGTATTCCTCTCTCTCTCTGTTTGTATCAGTCTCTCTCTCCCTCTCCCTGTCCCTTACCCTCTCCCATTTCTCATATTATAATATATAATACACTCACACACACACACACACACTCTCTCTCTCTCTCTCTCTCTCTCTCT